>NC_069501.1:1128786740-1128809240 GCF_027579735.1 Bombina bombina
ACAGTGCTAAACTGGGAGCTTCTTAGTACGTTTTAAAAAAGTTTTATACTGGATTTTTAGATCATTATCTGCGCACTTGCAGTTTTATAAAAAATTGGTGTATACTGTCCCTTTAAGGCATTTAAGTTCCTATGAACCTATCTAGATTTATTCTTCAACAAAGGATTCTATGAGAACAAAGCAAAAGTGATAATATAAATGTATTAAAAGGTTGTTTATAATTGCATGCTCTATCTGAATCTGGAAAGTTTATATTCGACTTTACTGTCCCTTTAAGTTTTTCGGTGAGAAATTTGATTTCTCTAAACAAAGCAAAATAGTAAGCAACCATTTTGATTTTTACAATCTCTTAAATGAAATATAAATGGTTATGGCTGACAAAGTGGGCAGCTGTTTGTGACCATGATGAAATTATTATTTTTATTTTTTTTTAAATATTCAAAATTTTAAATCTCTCCAGACCAGTTGTATTTTAGTTTGCACTCAAATGCAACAGGGAGTGAGAATGGTGTCCTTAGAATTAAGCTGTCTATGGATGTGTGTTTTTAAAACTGGCAGAGTTGACACAAGGAGGCCGAATTATCATTGTGCGGGCAGACATGATCCGATGTAGCGAATCATGTCCGCCGCACATCGATAAATGCCGACAGCATACGCTGTCTGCATTTATCATTGCACAAGCATTTCTCGTGAAATGCTTGTGCAATGCCGCCCCCTGCACATTCGCGGCCAATCGGCCGCTAGCAGGGGGTGTCAATCAACCCGATTGTATCCGATCCGGCCAATTGCTGTCCGCCACCTCAGTGGTGGCGGGCGAGTTAAGGAGCAGCGGTCTTAAGAACGCTGCTTCTTAACTCCTGTTTCCGGCGAGTCTGAAGGTTCGCAAGTAAACAGCTACGTATGGCTGCATTCGGGGGTTGATAAATCAGCCCCAAGGCCTCACTTGAGCATAAATAAGATTATTTGCCACATATCACTATGGCCGTGTTTTTAACAAGTCTAACTTTAAACAATCGTGTCTCTGTATGATTTTACAATTTTTATACATTTTTTTAAATACTTTGATTTAAGAACTGTTCTACTGATATATTTTTTTTGGGGGGGGGGGAACACAATAGTGTAATAGAGAAAAAATGTAAAATATTTATACAATAACCTGATGATTTGTCACGTAGCATAAAGACGATCACAGTTTCCAATTTCTGATTTTATTTTCACTTTAAAGGGACATGAAACCCAAAATTGTTCTTTCGTGATTCAGATAGACTCTATAATTGTAAACAACTTTCCAATTTACTTCTATTATTAAATGTGCTTCATTTACTGAAGCACCAGCAATGCACTATTGGGAGCTTAGTGTCAGGCCTTACTGTATATATATATATATGTGTGTGTGTCTATATATGTATACATATGAATTTATGTGTTTGTGTATATAAGTCTGTAAATATGTACATATGAACATATCTTTATACATTTATATGTATGTATTTCTATGTTAAAACCCTTCGTAGCCTTTTTTTTCTCTAACACCAGAGATCTCTTATCTTTGAGCTCTTATAACTTTTTTATGCTTTGTTTTTTTAATAATTGTTATTAGACAGTGCTATTATGAGTGTAACTGTACTGTACAATGTATTTTTTATGTGTTTTGTCGAGTGTAACAGTTAAACAGAGCTCTGAAGTTGCGCTATCCCGACACGTGTTAATATACTCACCCGCAATATACCCATTATCGCTCGCGCGCAACAGTTAGTGCGCCACTCGTAATCTAGTTGTCCTGTGCATCACAGACTGGCTGCCTACATTTATACGCACCAACTCTCTTCGTCATGCCACCCGCCCATATTTAGAGTACTTTTATTTATATACTCTGTAATTACAATCCTCAGCAGTTCCCTAGGAAAGGGACATGAAACCCTAAATTGGGTTTCATGTCCCTGTAAGGCTCATACTAGTCTTGCCACACCCAATTATCCCACTCACCGCATTTATTGTGTCTGAACTTCCTTTGTGGTTTCTAAATATAGTAACACATTTCATCATATGTGAGGCCCACTCTTCCCTAGCCTCTTCTTCATTTCTGTTCTTTCTCCAACCTCTATTCAAACTTTTGTGCGCTTAGTTTAAAAGACATATTTGCTATTGCTCATGGGAAGTCCCTCTCCCTTATTCATGTCATTTTACATGAGTATTATTAATCCTAGCTTTGCATGTATAAAGCTGAGTACATTGTGTCTTACCTTTATATGTAAACGATAGTACAATATTAAATATTAAATAGAATGATGCATTTAAAGAAGATTAGCCTGAGAATAACCTGTAGATGCATTTTTAAAAATTCAATTATCTGTTTAAATATTGACAAAATAAATGTAAAGTTTTAGGGGCCGATTTATTATAGTGCGAGCAGACATCGATAAATGCCGACAGCATTATTTATCATGAAATGCTTGTGCAATGCGGCCCCCTGCACATTGGCCACTAGCAGGGGGTGTCAATCCCCCCGATCATATCCGATCGGGCTGATTGCTGTTCGCCGCCTAAGAGGTGACAGACAAGTTAAGGAGTAGCGGTCTTACAACCGTTGCTTCTTAACTTCCGCTTCAGGCAGACCTGAATTGGAGTGGGTCGGAAGCAGCATACGCTGCTTTATAAATCGACTCCATAGTGTCTATAAAACAATGGGAGCTGCCATGTTGTAACTTAGGTTACTTTCTCTGCTGTGGCCAATTAGGGACAGTTATAAATATGTCACTAGAGTGTGCAGCCAATGCTGTGTGGAATATAACAGTGTTTTACCCTTCCATTTCTAACAGGAACTGAAAAGCTCACAATTTCAGAATTGAATTTCAGGAAAAGTAGACACAATTAATAATGAAAGTATATTGCAGAGGTTTTTTATATATACGATTTATCAGTTTATATTATCTCAAAGTCTTTAATGTCCCTTTAATGACAAATATTTTATATATTTTTTTCTGTGTGACATTCTGTTAGTTACTAGATTTGCTCAAAGAATTATTGCTGTCCAAAATTCTATGCATGAAAAAGTCAAAAGGCAAGTAATGGTGCCAAAAATGTTGATGAATTAACTTTACCAAGCCCACAGGAATTGACACAGGGATTTAAAAACCAGTTCCATCCATTTCCTAAGCAGTAAGACCACCAGTAAACCTTTTCAGACAAACGGCCAAATATAATAGAAAAACATTATTTGCTTGTGATTTTTTTTTTTTTATTATTGTTATTATTCAGGACTGAGGTCAGAGCTCAATATTGTCTACTGCTAGTGTTAGAAAATCGCAATATTGTGAAATATGAAAAATCGAAAACGTGATTCCAGTATTGTGAAATATAAATATGGTGATCGTGAATGCGCTTTCTCAATATAATGTAAATATGAATATTGAGAACACGGAATCACAATCTTAAAATAAGTAAAAATACACCCCTAAGGACAGAGAAGATTTTTACAATTATGTTTACAGTTTACATAAATATTGTAACATTATACTATACAATGCATATACATTAAACAATGTATATACATATATCAGATACCCACAACCCCCCAGCTCCTATAGGTGTATTATTAATATGTTTAATTCACTATTGTATTGTAAGAACAGGGCTTGAGTTTCTGGTGTAAATTGTATTGTCATACAGTACTGTGTAAAGGGATCATTTACATTACACCTTCGATTTAGGTGGCGATTTTGCTTTGAATATATCGCCAGTATCAGAGCAGTGTCGCCACCCTCTGTAGGCTATGTTAAGACACCTCTCGGTGATGCTGCCTTTAAACCATTTTGAATATTTTGCTGGCTTTTCTCGACATGGCGACGAATCCCTTTTGAATTTCTCGCCGCCTCATGGCACTTTCGATCATCAGGGCCATGGTCTATGGCTCTGCTCATACTGTTGCATGCACAAATCTTTTCATATCTCTTACTAGAAGCAATTTTCTTTGTATGTTGCAAAAAATTTACTTTAAAATATACTATTGTGCACTTTACATTTCCATATTTACCCTTTGAAAAGAACATAGTGAGGACAATTTTCCACAGTCTGAACTTTATTAGAACAAATTAACACCTTGTTTGCTGCAAGGGATTTTCAATGGTTAAACTTCCCCACCACTTTCCTTAATTGGAAGAGCCAATCTGGACTAGCATCTGCAGAAGGATGGGCTTTCCACGGTCATTGTGTTAACAAAATCTCCATTGTTTGGCTTCATAAGAAAATATAAGCTAATCAAATGCAAATTAGGGAGATATATGTGGCAAGGTTACTCTTGTGAAGACTGCTAAGGACTCTTAAAATACAGGAAAAAGGTGAAAAAGGGTTTAAAGGGATATGGAACCCATTTAAACAACTTTCTAATTTACTTCTATTATCAAATGTTCTTTGTTCTGTTGGAATCTTTTGTTGAAAAGCTGTGACGTATGTTTAGGAGCCAGCCCATTTCTGGAGAACTATAGTGCAGCAATTTTGCAAGAATGTTATCCATTTGCGAGAACACTAGATTGCAGCACCATTTTGTGCCATATAATGCGTCAGATGCCTACCTAAGTATCTCTTCTACACAGAATAGCATGTGAACGAAGCAAATTTGAAAATAGAAGAAAATTGATGTGCTTTGTCTGAATCACAAATGAAACATTTTGGGTTTGATATCCCTTTAACTATCTAATATAAATATGCACTATCAGAGTATTAACTGTGCATTTAAAACATGTTTGTGTCTTCTCAGAAATAGCTGCAGTTTATGGAAACCTTTGCGACTGATAACTTTTTCTGATTATTATGCATAAATAATAATTATGAGGATATTTATGCTTCGCAAACAAATCATAGATACTGAAATATAAACTGATGACCCAAGATTCCAAGGCTCCAGACCTCCAGCAGAAGTTGTTTTTTTTTAAATCCGTATGTAGCCGCTTATGTATATTCCGTAGCAACTCTCCCTATTTCTTACAAAACTGCTTTTGCAGTGTTTCAATTATTATTTGTAATGTAGAAAATATGCGCCTTCTTAAAGGGATGTTGCACTCATACAGATTTGGCAATACAGGTAAATAGCATATAGAGTTAGATGATTTCAGAACCATTAAAGCTGTTTTACCAATCATTTTTTTATGTTAAGAATTACAATACATCACTTAAAACTCAGATTTGTATGTGTTACTAAAAGTTCAGTGTTTACGGCTGTCTTGACACATTGACAATGGGTGAATGATTTAGCAGCCAACAACTGATAAATGAATCTAGGAACACCTGCCAGTTGTCATGCCCCCTAAAAAACACTGACAGACATTCCGCTGCTAAATGTGACTCAATTATGAGGCGGCCACCCATATACAAACTCAAATGGCTGTTATGACTAACACACTCTTGCTTTCCAAGTAAACTAAAGAAGTTTAAAAATATCAGTTAAGTGAAGAATTCAGAAAAACACCAATCTGCCTTAGTTGTTCCCAATCAAGTTAAAAGGGACACTAAAGTCATTTTCTACCACTCAGTGCCATATTCCTGCATAAACCTAATGCTTCCAGTCCATGAACTCAAGTTTCTTTTAATATTTTTTTTCAAATGATATAGCAGCCATTGCAGGAAATCAGAAGCTACAGCTGCCCATAATGTAGTATAGCAGAGCAAACTGCCGCGTTTGTGCTTACGCTGTGTGCCTGTCTACAGTATGTAAGTGAAGCTAGTTATATTCCATATTACAAAAAGTCAGAATATCAGTCCAGCACTCACGCCAATATTCCAGGGAATCCCAGAGCGACTGCCAAGCGCCAATTCAATACAGAAAAGCACAAAAGGGGTTCCCAGATAGAATTAAAATCCCTTTATTAATGTGAATTCATATTCCATATTAAAGGCAGGCGCACAGAGTAAGCAGAATCACGGCTATCCTACATAACATGGCGGTACGGTTTCTGATTTCTTGTGCCGCCCACTGCGTCATAAAAAACATTTGGATGATGGGCAGACAATGAAGAGAGGGGGTAAGCAGTAAAAGTATTATATATGAGTATGAATTATTAGAAGAAGAATTGAGTTCTGGAGTGGGACAAATCAGTCAGTTTAGCATTGCAGAAAATGGACTTTAGGATCCCTTTAAAACTCACAGAATATCCATTATCTAGGGCACTGTTTTTCAAACCTGTCCTCGAATCTCCCCAACAGGTCAGATTTTCAGGATTGGATGAGAGTTAGTAAATGAACCATGTTTACTAATCAGCTGGTTATTTCACCTGTGCTCCAGTTCAGATATCCTCAAAATGTGATCCGTTAGTGAGGACTGAGGACAGGTTTGAAAACCAGTGATCTAGGGTGAATCATTCCTGCTACTCTCTATAAAATTGAGTCTCCCTGTCCTTATATACAACTCCTGTTACACTGTCATTAGCATGTGGTGCTTAAACCAACAGAAGGAGGTCAGTCTTTCTATTAAAGCATTAAAGGGGAATGAAACAAACAAAAAAAATTTTTTGATTCAGACAGAGCAAAGTTTCCAAGTTACTTCTATAATCAAATTTGCTTTGTTCCAATTGTATTCTTTGTTTAAAAGATACCAAGTTAGGCTTCTGGAGCAGTACGTGGCAGGAAATGGTGCTGTCATAAATAGCTCTTTCAAATGGATACATGCCATATAGTGCTCTAGACACACGCATGCTTCCTACTGTTTAACAAAAGAGGAAGAAGATTAGAAAGTTGTGTAAAATTGTTTGCTCTATCTAAATCATGAAAGAAATATTTTGGGTTTATGGCCCTTTTAAGACTAACTTTTACTTTTGCTGCATCAGAAATGATTGACTGTTGCAAGCGATTTGCATACAAAGTAAATGTTCTAAAATCATTCGAAACTGTAATTTTGTTAGAAACAATATGCATTGTTTTGCAGTACTGGGATACACTCCTTGAAAACAAGCACCGTTAACCCTGTTTACCTGACTTTTTTTATATTTGCATTAACGCATGTATGTTAACAAATCAGATATACCTGTACAAATCTTTTGTTTTTATGCTTGTGAATGCATATTCCAATCCATCGGTATAGCACTAGAACTTGTTCCTATCAGTACAAATTCAGTCCAAAGATACCATAGCACATTGACTAAAGTCTACACTGAAAAGTATTGACAATAATGACCATGTAGGCCAGCAACTGGGGAGTTAAAGGAACAGTAAACACCTTGAGATTTTATTATAAAATGTTGTTATACATAGTAAAACAACTTTGCAGTATACTTTCATTATTTATTTTGCCCCTTTTCATGTAATTTTGCTTTGAAAATTGTGGCTTTACTTTTTCTCGGATCTGGATAGCAGCCTGCTGACCTATCAAGGCTAACCTAGCTGACCTATCATGGCTAACCCTGCTACACATCTTTCCCTAACTGGCTTTAACAGATAAGAGCTGCAAAACAATGCACTGTATTATAACATAATGACCGTGGCTAGCCTTGTAGTCTGCAGACTCAAGTCAGGGTTTGCTCCTCCATATAAGGCAACTAGTGGGTATAGTTTGGCTACTGAAAAACAAATGCAGCAAAGAAGATGTCAATTTGTTTAAAAAATGTTTAGACTTGGTTGATATGTTGTTCTATAGCAACACAACAGAAATGTCTTGTTATTACTAGGGGTTTACTGTCCCTTTAAGAATACAGTTTGGAAAGAAAAAGACTGGTGTAAGGGGGTACAAGCATTCTATATCTTTTGGCTTAAAAAGAGGAGACTCAGTAGGTTGAACATATATGGTAACATTATTATCTTTTTAACATCTTTTTAACATTTTTTATTAGTATTATTTATAACTAGCCATCAAAACAAAAACAATACATCTGTCTGTGATAATGTGGTCTTTACATTTAACAATTATTTGTATTTCCAGATGACCTTTTAGGTGTTAATTTTTATTAGCAATGATAAATACTTATCTGCAGATATAAACCAATAGGGTTTAGTGGTATATGTGTATACTGTATCTGTTTTATAGTAGTAGGTATGTAGAATCAATGGGGCTGATTTATCATGGCCCGAATTGGGCCAGATACATCTGTTTCCGCGCAAGCCTTCAGAGGCGGCGTACAGCAATCAGCTCGATCACATACGATCGGGTTGATTGACACCCCCTGCTAGCAGCCGATTGGCCACAAATCTGCAGGGGGTGGCATTGCACAACCAGTTCACCAGAACTGCTTGTGCAATGATAAATGCTGACAGCATATGCTGTCGGCATTCAGCGATGTCGGGCGGACATGATCGCTACAGCGTAAATGGACAGTGAACTATGATTTTTTTTTTCCTGTATGTCATCAATGATCCATTTTACTTGCTAAGGTGTATTAAATTGTTTTAAAATACATTTACCTTGATTTTGTCACTTGAAATAGTGTGTTTGCCTGTTGTTTCCACACCTATACTGAAAATTTTGATACTGGTTATAGAAAAGCTATTAAAACAAGAATGTTTTTATATAATAGAACTATTAAAATAAATAATATTTCAGGTTTACCCAACATATTTATTTGTAACATTTGATCATGCTTAAACCAATAAACTCTATGATATTGTGCATTGTTCTTACATTTACACGTGTTTCCTTACTTGCAGGCGGGGATGGTGTTGAAGTGTGGATATTTCTGGCTGGGTTTATTGCTGGTTCCTACCGCATGTCTCATTAAAGATGTCGCCTGGAGGGCGTAAGTAAATTTGCTATTTAACATATTTTTATGGTGATTTCAAATGATACATTTTAAAGGGACATTAAACACTAGACAGGTGCTCCTCATGTGCAAACACATCAGCACTGGAATGCAGTGAAAGCTAAATTTCAACATGGCGGCACATATGACTAAAGGGAGGCGGAGGATGACTTCAACACTATGGGCTCCATTTAACAATGACCGAATGAATAAGGGCGGACCCCTGTCCACCCAGCATCATGGCTATCAGGCAGCTATATGCTGCCCACATTTATCATTGCCCATTGTTAATCACCTCGCTCAGAGAAGATAGAGGGGATCATGAAACAACACTTAAGAGTTGGCGTAGTAGGTAAAGAAGCAATGGCCATCAGATCGGCTGCAGGCACTCCAAAAATGCATTCACAGCTTCCTAAATGGAGCCCTATGATTATAAAATGTATTTAGTGTTTAGTCATTTAAAGTTGGTAAGTAGGTTCCTATTATTTCACATACAAATAAATAAATGTAAATGGCATGTGCACACATGGGGGCATATTTATCAAGCTCCGTATGGAGCTTGAGGCCCCTTGTTTCAGGCTCGCCGGAAACAGATGTAATGGTGCAGCGGTCTAAAGACCACTGCTCCATAACTTGTCTGCCTGCTCTGAGGCGGCGGACAGAAATCAGCCCGATCAAATACGATCGGGTTGATTGACACCCCCTGCTAGCGGCCGATTGGTCGCGAATCGGCAGGGAGCGGCATTGCACCAGCAGTTCACAAGAACTGCTGGTGCAATGATAAATGCCGACAGCATATCATGTCCACTCGCACATTGATACATATGCCCCATGGTGTGATGATGTCAAACTGCCCTGGGAACAGTAACTAATGGGAGTAGCTCCATTATGTCTAAAATCCAAGTGGTTCTTTGGCACCAATCAAAATAGCGACCCTAACCCATAACTTGAGATTGCATGTCTACTATATTTTGAAGTTACTGGTTACTTAGTTCCTTTACTATCTGATAGGATACTAAGCATTGTATGAAACCCCCAGCTTTAGCACATGTGAAATAAATAAGGTGGTACCATGAGGTGCTGGCAACAAATATGGGTAAATGGACTTTGGATGTAAATAATAAAATATTATGTGGATGGGTGAGGATGAGAGAATTTAGGTGCATACATTATGGACTGAGGTGATGAATTACAAATTCACTTGTTTATTTATGGTTAGAGAGTATATGTGGTCATGTATGGGTAAAAATACATATGGAAAAACAGAGCATGTATGTCTGATTAACGCAATGTCCACAGCAGAATCATACAATAGTATCATGCAAGTCACAACACTCACTAATCCCTCTATGTAGTATTTTAGGGATTTATTTCTAATTCAAAGAAATGGTTTTGATCTGTAGATGGTATAACTGAAGCCTATTAGATTACAGTGAGATTGCTTTTTATTGTATGTTGTGTGTTATATAAGCCAGAAGGGTCCTGTTGGCTTTGTTTATGTGACAATTTAGTGCAGCATTTTAATTATATTAGTCAAGTGTGCTTGTTTTAGTTTTTTGGATCCACACTCACATTCAGTTGAACTCCAACCATCAGAGTTTCAGGTACAAACTTCACATTGTCCAAAATAGCAAGATCCACACTCTCTGGATTTATATTCATTAGTAATATGTATTCCAATGTGTGGTATTTTGGGTCCGTGGCCCTTTCCTTAGACTTAGGAAGGGGCAGCGACTACAAAGTATCACTCATGTTATTGGAATAAATGTTACTAATGAATTGCTTCTTTTTTTTTTTTGGGGGTGGGGGGGTGGTATATATATATATATATATATATATATATATATATATATATATACACACAACACCCAGAATTGACTGCAGTCTCAAACACATCCCCTGCCACTGGCAAAACGCACAGTTCATTATATTAGGTTTCAGGAATATAAAGATAATAAAAAATATAATTTTAATAAAAATGCTGCTAACACTGAAGTTTGGTTTAAAGACACAATAAATTACAAAGAAAAATCTTCCCTCTTTATTTTAAAGAGAACTATTTATCAATGTTAAAAATATGTTGAAACATTAAAAAGACGACTGTTTAAACTGGTAATAAATACAACTGAAAGTTAATGTTTGTGCAATGCTTATTTGTTCTTTAAGTTGACAGGAACATACCTTCACAAGTATTAAAGGGACATGAAACCCACAATTATTCTTTCATGATTCAGAAAGAGAATACAATTATTATTTTTTTCCAATATACTTCTATTATTAAATTTCTCATGTTATTCTTTGTTGAAGAGATATCTAGATACGCAGCGTGCACGTCTGTAGAACTACATGACAGGAAATAGTGCTGCCATCCACTGCTCTTGCTAATGTATAACATTGTTACAAAACTGCTGCCATATACAGGGAGTGCAGAATTATTAGGCAAATGAGTATTTTGACCACATCATCCTCTTTATGCATGTTGTCTTACTCCAAGCTGTATAGGCTCGAAAGCCTACTACCAATTAAGCATATTAGGTGATGTGCATCTCTGTAATGAGAAGGGGTGTGGTCTAATGACATCAACACCCTATATCAGGTGTGCATAATTATTAGGCAACTTCCTTTCCTTTGGCAAAATGGGTCAAAAGAAGGACTTGACAGGCTCAGAAAAGTCAAAAATAGTGAGATATCTTGCAGAGGGATGCAGCACTCTTAAAATTGCAAAGCTTCTGAAGCGTGATCATCGAACAATCAAGCGTTTCATTCAAAATAGTCAACAGGGTCGCAAGAAGCGTGTGGAAAAACCAAGGCGCAAAATAACTGCCCATGAACTGAGAAAAGTCAAGCGTGCAGCTGCCAAGATGCCACTTGCCACCAGTTTGGCCATATTTCAGAGCTGCAACATCACTGGAGTGCCCAAAAGCACAAGGTGTGCAATACTCAGAGACATGGCCAAGGTAAGAAAGGCTGAAAGACGACCACCACTGAACAAGACACACAAGCTGAAACGTCAATACTGGGCCAAGAAATATCTCAAGACTGATTTTTCTAAGGTTTTATGGACTGATGAAATGAGAGTGAGTCTTGATGGGCCAGATGGATGGGCCCGTGGCTGGATTGGTAAAGGGCAGAGAGCTCCAATCCGACTCAGACGCCAGCAAGGTGGAGGTGGAGTACTGGTTTGGGCTGGTATCATCAAAGATGAGCTTGTGGGGCCTTTTCGGGTTGAGGATGGAGTCAAGCTCAACTCCCAGTCCTACTGCCAGTTTCTGGAAGACACCTTCTTCAAGCAGTGGTACAGGAAGAAGTCTGCATCCTTCAAGAAAAACATGATTTTCATGCAGGACAATGCTCCATCACACGCGTCCAAGTACTCCACAGCGTGGCTGGCAAGAAAGGGTATAAAAGAAGAAAATCTAATGACATGGCCTCCTTGTTCACCTGATCTGAACCCCATTGAGAACCTGTGGTCCATCATCAAATGTGAGATTTACAAGGAGGGAAAACAGTACACCTCTCTGAACAGTGTCTGGGAGGCTGTGGTTTCTGCTGCACGCAATGTTGATGGTGAACAGATCAAAACACTGACAGAATCCATGGATGGCAGGCTTTTGAGTGTCCTTGCAAAGAAAGGTGGCTATATTGGTCACTGATTTGTTTTTGTTTTGTTTTTGAATGTCAGAAATGTATATTTGTGAATGTTGAGATGTTATATTGGTTTCACTGGTAAAAATAAATAATTGAAATGGGTATATATTTGTTTTTTGTTAAGTTGCCTAATAATTATGCACAGTAATAGTCACCTGCACACACAGATATCCCCCTAAAATAGCTATAACTAAAAACAAACTAAAAACTACTTCCAAAAATATTCAGCTTTGATATTAATGAGTTTTTTTGGTTCATTGAGAACATGGTTGTTGTTCAATAATAAAATGAATCCTCAAAAATACAACTTGCCTAATAATTCTGCACTCCCTGTAGTGTTGCAGACACGTGCACACTCCTGAACTTACCTTACTGCTTTTCAAGAAAGAATACAAATAAAACTAAGAATATTTGCTAATAGAAATACATTGGAAATTTGTTTAAAATGTTATGTTCCATCTGAATAATGAAAGAAAAATATTGGGTTTTATGCCATTTTAATACAGAAATGTATTTTTTTCCAGAACTTCCAATTTTAATACTATTTTAAAATACCCTATTTTTGATATGAGCAAGAAAACGATATAATGGAATATGTTGTTATTGGGTATAGAATTTAGTGGAGCAATGACCAACTAAATAGCACATGGGGGCCACAGATCAATATATTTAAGGCCTTAAAGGGACACTCAAGTCAAAATAAACTTTTATGATTCAGAGCAGCAGTTTTAAGACACTTTCCATTTACTTCCATTATAAAATTTTGCACAGTCTTTTTATAGTCACAGTTTCTGAGGAACAAGATCCTACTGAGCATGTGCACAAGCTCACAGGGTATGCGTATACTAGTCTGTGATTGGCTGATATCTGTTACATGATACAGGGGGCCGGAAAATAGGAGAAAAGATAAATTTGTCAGAAAAAAAAATCTACAGCTTATTTGAAATTCAAAATAAGTTTTATTGCCTTATCTTATACTTGTTAATGATGCAATTATACTGCATTGAGTGTTCTTTTTAAGGACCTCATATAAATTTATTATAGCTATTGAAAGCACAAATGTTAATATATTTCCTAAAAATGGCTAGTGGCTCTGGGCCAGATTTAGATAAGGTTCCTGGTTACCCTCTGTCTGGCTGTTCTCCCTATCAGCTGGTTCACCAGAAGTCCCCAAAGTTTAGATTTCTTTCCTAAGATGTGGAGAGTCCACAACATCATCAATTACTAGTGGGAATATCACTCCTGGCTAGCAGGAGGAGGCAAAGAGCACCACAGCAAAGATGTTAAATATCACTCCCCTACCCATAATCCCCAGTCATTCTATTTGCCTCTGTCAATGGAAGAGGTGAAGATTTGGTGTCTGAAGAAAATTGGATTTTTCTCACTACAAGCAAGATTTTTGGGTCGTAGCCGTAGTCCACGTTACTCTCTTCAGTAGAGTAGTGGTGGCTTTAAAGCAGTTAGAAAGTTGTGAGGTAGGCCTTGCTTACCCATGGTATAGAAAGCCAGAGTAGGTTTACTCTGTTCTTTCTTTTTCTACAGGTCTCAGTGAGGAGTATGTGTGCTCTCACACCTTGTAAGCTGTCATCCTGCCTGACAGCTAGATTGCAGGTAAGTGCCTTTGTCTTCTAGGTATTGGAGACTGTGCACTTAAAGGTTGAGCTGCAACATTATCTGGGACATGTTATATCCTTTATAAGGATATTTACAGGCCGGGAGCAGGCACTTTTATTGTGACTAAGAGACTAGGGGTTATTACTTTTTATTTGGGCTTTAAAGTATACTCCACTTTACTTTATTGTGGGCTATTTGTATTTTATCTAAGCACGCTTCTTGTTATGTCACATTTCATGTATATAATGTGTGTTTATTGATACTGATGCATCGTATGAGGTGCTTTACAGTTTTTTTTTCTTATGCTAAACGATTGGATTAACAGTCTAATCTGATATTAAAGATGGCTACACTGACTATATTTGCTAAGTTCAGAAACGCGCGCTTGTATTTTGTCTGTGCAGTTTTTTGTTGGCGAGTCATGTAACCCGGTTTCCTCTTCGATTCTCTAGTGGAGCGGCTTCTTATCTGATGCCGACATTTTCTGGATGCTCTCGTTAGGCTGGAAAACTCTTGCTGTTTTGTCTTGGCCAATTTTTCAGTCGAAGGTCAGGTTAAGACTCCTCAGTCAGGCTGAGGTGTAGGGGTACTAATTTGTTGGTTTAGACTCTCTCTGACCGGAACTCTGTTCTTAAAGTGACAGTACCTTATAAATTATAAAGTAAATATTAAAATATAAAAATTTTATTTCTCTTTTTAATTTTAATTAAAAAACTTTAAAAAAAGTTTTTTATTAAATGCTTGCTATGCTTTGAGGCAAAAATTGCTTCAATTATGCAATTCTGTGCTGCTTGCTTAGCTAGAACTCTTGTATGTAGAGATAGATTGTTGCCCTCTGAGCCCAATGTCTCATAGGATGATGGTGTTCAGACAATGCCACAGCTTCCTCCTCAAACGTCCCAAGCCTTAATTGCGTCACATGCAGTGCCCTGTGGTTCCTCTCAGCCTCCTGGAGGCGTTTATTTGCCTGTAGATTTTACCGCACAGATATCTTCTGCGGTATTTGTGGCATTATCTTCTTTTCCTGCATTAGGGAAATGCAAGAGGAAAACTAAACATTTTTCAGATTATAAGGTGTCTGTTCCATCTGCTGCTTTGCAGGTTGCCCTCCCTCATAACTCTGTTGAGGAGGTTACCTCGCTAGCTTCTGAGGGTGAAATATCAGATTCTGACAGTGTAAATACTTGGTCTGAAGTTGAAGAAGTAATCTTCAGATTTAAGCTTGAACAAGAAGGTATTGGCTAATTGGACGACTGAAAAATCTAATAAACTTGACAAATGCTATGATATTCCTTCTTCTGTGGAAGTATTTACTGTTCCAGTCCGTGTGACTGAGATTATTTCACAGGTATGGGAGGAGTCAGGGATACCTTTCACCCCGTCTCCAAAGATTTTGCCTGTTGCTGACTCCATTAAAGAGTCATGGTGCACAGTCCCTAAAGTAGAAGGGGCAACCTGCAGTTCGTATTACCGCAGTAGCAAGTGCGGCATCTTATTAGTGCGATGCCTTGTCTGAATAAATTTTAACAAGGAGATTCAAGATAGGATTAAGGCTCTTAGACTAGCCATTTCCTTTATTTCTGAAGGCTTATTTGCAACAGATGTTTGTTCATCAGGGAACATGCAGGTTATTACACTGGGAGCCAAGATGTCTGGCTTCACTGTCCTAGCCCAAAGGGCGTTTAGGCTAAAATCTTAGCCAGCTGATATTACCTCTAAGTCCAAGCTTCTGGTGCGTCCTTACATGGGTAAAACCTTGTTTGGACCTGGTCTGGCAGAAATAATTTCTAATAGTACGGGTGGAAAACGGTCATTCTTACCACAAGATAAGAAGAACAGACCTAAAGGGCGTCAAAGTAATTTTCTTTCCTTTTGTAACTTCAGAGGTCAAATGTCTTCCTCTCCCTCTTCCAAGCAGGAGCAATACAAGTCCTCTTGGAAGCCCAATCAGTCTTGAAACAAGGGGAAGCAATCAAAGAAACCCTCAGCTGAGTCTAAGTCAGCATGAAGGGTCAGCCCCGGTCCGGGATCAGATCAAGTGGGGGCAGACTTCCCCTGTTTTGTCAAGCATAGATTACAACATGTCTCAGATCCTTGGGCTGTGGTCATAGTATCTCAGGGTTACAAAATATAATTCAAATCCTTTCTTCCCAGGGGCAGATTCTATCTCTCAATATTATCTGCAGACCAGGTGAAGAGAGCCATTCTTGAACTGCGTTCAGGACCTTTCTACCCTGGGACTTATAGTTCCAGAAAGGGAACAGGGTCTAAGATTCTATTCAAATCTGTTCGTGGTTCCCAAAAAAGAGGGAACTTTTCAACCCATTTTAGACCTAAAGTGTCTAAACAAGTTTCTCAGGGTACCATCCTTCAAAATGGATACCATTTGTTCCATTATTCCTTTGGTCCAAGAGGGTCAGTTCATGTCGACCATAGACCTGAAGGATGCGTATCTTCATGTTCCCATCCACAGGGATCATGGCCAGTTTCTGAGATTCGCTATTCTAGACAAGCACTTTCAATTTGTGCTCTTCCGTTTGGCCTTGCCACAGCTCCCAGAATTTTCACAAATGTTCTGGGGACTCTCTTGGCAGGGATCAGGTCTTGGGGAATTGCAGTGGCGCCCTACCTGGACGACATATTGGTTCAGGTGCCATCTTTTCAACAAGCAAACTCTCTTACAGAGATCTTGTTGTCTTTTCTACGTTCCCATGAGAAGAGTTCCCTTGTTCCAGCTACAAGGGTAGTTTTCTTAGGGACCATAATAGATTCCCTATCTATGAATAATTTTCTGTCAGAGGTCAAAAAATCCAAAATTCTTTCCTCTTGCCTCTCTTTACAGTCTACTGTTCGGCCATCAGTGGCTCAATGTATGGAGGTAATTGGTTTGATGTTCGCTTCCATGGACATAAATTCCCTTTGCTCGATTCCATTTGAGACCTCTGCAGTTATGCATGCTCAAACAATGGAACAGAGACCATTCAAATCTGTCTCAAAGGATAGATCTAGTCCAGTCGATAAGAGACTCTCTCTCGTGGTGTCTTTCTCAGGAGCATCTGTCTCAGGGCACATGCTTCCGGAAACCTTCCTGGGTGATTGTGATTACGGACGTCAGCCTGATTGGCTGGGGAGCAGTCTGGGACTCTTTAAAGGCCAGGGACTATGGACTCGGGAGGAGTCTGTTCTTCCCATAAACATTTTGGAGTTGAGAGCGATTTATAATGCTCTGATAGCTCGGCCTCAGTTCTCCTTATCCCGGTTTATCTGGTTCCAGGTGGACAACATCACCTCAGTGGCTTACATCAACCACTAGGGAGGAACTCTGAATTCCTTAGCTATAAAGGAGGTGGCACGGATTATACAGGGGGCGGAAGCTCACTATTGTTGTCTATCTGCCATCCACATTCCAGGAATGGACAACTGGGAAGCGGATTTCCTGAGCAGACAGACTTTTCTTCCTGGATAAACCCTGAAATGGGGGGTGCCGGAGTTGGATCTGATGGTGTCTCGGCAGAACGCAAAACTTCCAAGGTAGGGTTCAAGGTTAATAGATCCACAGGCCGCCTTGATTATATGCTCTGGCGGTTCCTTGGGATTTCAGTCTAGCATACCTGTTTCCTCGATTTGCACTCCTCGCATGAGTCATTGCTCGTATCAAACAGGAGAGAGCATTGGTAATTCTAATAGCTCCTGCATGGCCTCTCAGGATCCGGTATGTAGACCTAGTGAAGATGTCATCTCTTCCATCTTGGAGGTTGCCTCTGAGGAAGGACCTTCTAATGCAGGGTCCTTTTCTCCATCTAAATCTTGTTTCTCTGAGGCTGGCTGCTTGGAGATTGAACGCATAGTTCTGTCTAGGCATGGTTTTTCTGAGTTGGTCATTGAAACCATGATTCAGGCTTGTAAGCCTGTTATTCGTAAAATTTACCATAAGGTATGGTGTTAATATCTTTATTGGTGTGACTCTAAGGGCTACTCTTGGAGTAGGGTTAGGATTCCTAGAATTTTGTCTTTTCTCCAGGAAGGTCTGGAGTAAGGATTGTCAGTCAGTTCTCTGAAAGGTCAGATTTCTGCTTTATCTATTTTGTTACTCTAGCGTCTGGCGGACGTGCCAGATGTTCAATCTATTTTCAGGCCCTGGTCAGTATCAGGCCTGTGTTTATACCTGTTGCTCCTTCTTGGAGCCTTAACCTTGTTCTTAAAGTTTTGCAGCAGGCTCTATTTGAGCCTTTGCATTCTATAGATATTTAGTTGTTATCTTGGAAGGTTTTGTTTCTTATTGCTATTTCTTCTGCTCTGAGAGTCTCTGAGTTCTCGGCTTTGCAGTGTGATGCGCCTTACCTTATCTTTCATGCGGATAAGGTGGTCCTGCGTATTAAGTTGGGATTTCTCCATAATGTGGTTTCGGATAAAAATATTAATTAGGAAATTGTTGCTCCTTCTCTCTGCCCCAATCCTTCTTCTCATAAGGAACGTCTGTTGCACAACTTGGATGTTTTTTTAATTTTATGATTAAAATAGAGCATGCCGATTTTAACAGTTTTCTTATTGACTTCTATTACCATTTTTTCTTTGTTTTCTTGGTATTTTTGTTGAAAAGCAGGGACATAAGCTGCACATGCCTGGAATACTATATGGCAGCAGTTTTGCAAGAATGTTATCCATTTGCAAAAGCACTAGATGGCAGCACTATTTCCTACCATATAGTGCTCCAGACACCTACCTTGATTCAACAAACAATACCATATGAACAAAACAAATTTGATAATAGAAGTCAATGCAAAACATTTTTAAAATGGTATGCTCTGTCTGAATCACAAAAGAACATTTGTGGGTTTCATATCCCTTTAAGAAGCAGAAACTGCTTCTCTAGCCTCTCTGCCACCTCAGACCCGGTGACATAAATCACCCCGATACTTGCTTGGTCAGCGTGATTGGCATACCCTGCTCTCGTGCTATTGTTTGTGCAAGAGCAGGTGACAGCTTTGTACAAGACCGCTCTTGTACAATAGTACATTTTGCCACATGATCCTGCAGGAGGAAAGATTCTCTACTTGAGAATATGGCTGCCTGCAGACTTGATATTTTTTTTCTGTATTGAAATGATTAAAAAAAGCTCACCAGTCAGACAAATGTGTAACAATTACAGCATGATACTCAATCAAATAAGAAATGTATTCTGTTTTATGTATTCATTTTAGCCTTGGCTAGACTGATTTGTACTTTGTTTACTAGGCTTAGACTTTATAAAGTTTTTTAACTCAAAATACAAAGTCTGCTAAATGACAAATAGTGAGTACAAAAGTAAGAATCATATTTAAAGTACATAACACAAATCATACTTTGTATTCATTTTAATATAAAAGTTTCACTTGTCTCAGCAAGTGGGCTAGACAGGGGCATTTTTCATGCATGTCTGTCATATTCTCTAACCATCTTACTGCTTCAGATCTCGCTGATATACCTCGCCAATTGTGTGCTGGACTGGTGAATTTGTCCTAACATAAGCTTTATACTAAGCGGTCGATTTACCAAAGGTTTTCGCCATCCTTTGACCCCTACGACTGCAGGTTCTCACAAGAGAACCTGCAGTCCATATTTAACAAGCAATGGTCACTAGACCGCTGCTTCCCTCACCTTTCGCCACCTCTCAGGTGGCTAATATCAATCTCCCCGGTCTCATCCGACCGGGGAGATTGACAGCTTCTGCCCGCGTATGATTGGCTGTGTGCAGGCAGGGGGCAGCATTGCACAAGAACGCAAAATTGCGTTCTTGTGCAATGCTGAGTTCCGGCAGCGGAATTCAGCCTGTCAGAGGCAAACTGCGGCGGACAGGGGCGCGTATGTGCGCCCCTGTCCGCCGCAGCTTGATAAGTCGACCCCTTAATACACTGACAGAAAATGCAAAGCTAGAAGGGAATACAAATTTGATTACACTGAAAAAAAGCTATTTGATTTGTATTTGCTTTTAAAAAAGGTATTCTGTGTTCTCCTGTGATATTCTTTACCACGATTTTCATAGTAAATAAAGTGAGGTTTGCTAGATGATTTCACTCCAAGCTGGCAAGTTTTTCTGAATTTGAACCAATTAAAGGGACACTAAAGTCAAAATTAAACATTAATGATTTAGATAGAGCATGCTGCTTTAAGAAACTTTCCAAATTACTTCCATTATGAAAATGTGCACAGCCTTTATATATGCACACATTCTGAGGCACTAGCTCCTACTGAGCATGTGTAAGATTTCTCAGGGTATACATATGCGGGCCTGTGATTGGCTGATGGCTGTCACTTGATACAGGGGGCCAGCAAATTGAAGTAAATTTTGAAAATGTACTGCTTATTTAAAAATCCTTAAAGTGCTATTGTCTTTTTATGATGCACTTTTTACCACACAGTTCTACTGTATTTAATGGTCCTTTAAATGTTTTCAGAGTTTTCAGGGCTATGCAAAATAATCAAGGGCAGTGGTTTTGGATACAGGCACAGGCAAGGTAACAAACTTCTCATGTGAGAGTGAGGAAGTAACAAATACTGAATAGTTAATATAGTGATGGGTAAATCTTAATTTGTAAGATTTAAAACTATCATTGTAGAAGGTTTGAGAAAATTCTACCTACAGAAGACTAGATTCATTAATTCAGGTTGTTTGTGCACTAACAGCTGGATAATGTCAGAGTAACAAACGGAACTAAAAACACAGTAGTGTTAACATGGGGATACTTATGTTGACCAGCGCTCATGCAAACATTCATTGGAGGAAATTAATCATCTTAGTTGTAGTTGGTTATTCTATGAGAAACAATGTTGTTCCGGTAAAGGACCCCACAGACTGCAAACAACTTGATTCTTTCCAGGACCACTACAGTAATGCAATAAATATAGAAATGTCTTATAGAAACATAAATTACAGATGTTTTTTTTTATATATTGATCTTTAGTCTGTTGTTGTTTGTTTCAGAAAACAAACAAAAAAATGTTCATTTGAGATATAGATATCTAATATTTATACATATATATATATATATATGTGTGTGTGTGTGTATATATGTATGTGTGTATATATATATATATATATATATATATATATACATATATATATATATATATATACAGGGAGTGCAGAATTATTAGGCAAATGAGTATTTTGACCACATCATCCTCTTTATGCATGTTGTCTTACTCCAAGCTGTATAGGCTCGAAAGCCTACTACCAATTAAGCATATTAGGTGATGTGCATCTCTGTAATGAGAAGGGGTGTGGTCTAATGACATCAACACCCTATATCAGGTGTGCATAATTATTAGGCAACTTCCTTTCCTTTGGCAAAATGGGTCAAAAGAAGGACTTGACAGGGTCAGAAAAGTCAAAAATAGTGAGATATCTTGCAGAGGGATGCAGCACTCTTAAAATTGCAAAGCTTCTGAAGCGTGATCATCGAACAATCAAGCGTTTCAAAATAGTCAACAGGGTCGCAAGAAGCGTGTGGAAAAACCAAGGCGCAAAATAACTGCCCATGAACTGAGAAAAGTCAAGCGTGCAGCTGCCAAGATGCCACTTGCCACCAGTTTGGCCATATTTCAGAGCTGCAACATCACTGGAGTGCCCAAAAGCACAAGGTGTGCAATACTCAGAGACATGGCCAAGGTAAGAAAGGCTGAAAGACGACCACCACTGAACAAGACACACAAGCTGAAACGTCAAGACTGGACCAAGAAATATCTCAAGACTGATTTTTCTAAGGTTTTATGGACTGATGAAATGAGAGTGAGTCTTGATGGGCCAGATGGATGGGCCCGTGGCTGGATTGGTAAAGGGCAGAGAGCTCCAGTCCGACTCAGACGCCAGCAAGGTGGAGGTGGAGTACTGGTTTGGGCTGGTATCATCAAAGATGAGCTTGTGGGGCCTTTTCGGGTTGAGGATGGAGTCAAGCTCAACTCCCAGTCCTACTGCCAGTTTCTGGAAGACACCTTCTTCAAGCAGTGGTACAGGAAGAAGTCTGCATCCTTCAAGAAAAACATGATTTTCATGCAGGACAATGCTCCATCACACGCGTCCAAGTACTCCACAGCGTGGCTGGCAAGAAAGGGTATAAAAGAAGAAAATCTAATGACATGGCCTCCTTGTTCACCTGATCTGAACCCCATTGAGAACCTGTGGTCCATCATCAAATGTGAGATTTACAAGGAGGGAAAACAGTACACCTCTCTGAACAGTGTCTGGGAGGCTGTGGTTGCTGCTGCACGCAATGTTGATGGTGAACAGATCAAAACACTGACAGAATCCATGGATGGCAGGCTTTTGAGTGTCCTTGCAAAGAAAGGTGGCTATATTGGTCACTGATTTGTTTTTGTTTTGTTTTTGAATGTCAGAAATGTATATTTGTGAATGTTGAGATGTTATATTGGTTTCACTGGTAAAAATAAATAATTGAAATGGGTATATATTTGTTTTTTGTTAAGTTGCCTAATAATTATGCACAGTAATAGTCACCTGCACACACAGATATCCCCCTAA
>NC_069501.1:1129194240-1129204240 GCF_027579735.1 Bombina bombina
AAATATTTTCAGTACACTGTGTGATTGGATGGAAATTGACTAATGGAATTATTATATGGTGGATGTCATGAAGACCTCATGATTTTAGGTTGTGGGGGTTATTTTTTTCTCTACATGCTACTTATTTTGTAAGTATTTCCCTTTGTTTATCCTTAAAAAAACAGACGTCCTCTCGTAAATAGATTTTAAGTTTCACTAGAATAAACACACTTCTAGAAGCCTGGTGTAACAAGTCAGTTTATGAGGCAAATATGTCAACACAGAGTGACATAGAATAATGTCCCTATCAAGACACATGTACTGTGTATATATATATATATCTAAAGTTATAAGGTATTATGTAACTTCAGCCAGGGCTTGCAATGGATTTATGCCCTACCACAAAAAAAGGGGTGGCTATCCTCCTTGCCCACACTTCGGAAGGAGCCCAGCCAGAAATCTGATCTCAGAAAAAATGGATATAATTGTAAATTTAACAAAATAATATTGTCATCCTATATAAGAAGCTGCATATAATAGCATAAGTGAACATCTTCCTTTGCCAAGCTCCCTTGGGACATATATCTAAGCTAGTACAGTATTAGGTTCTATTATATTTTCTCCTACTGTTTTGCTTTTGTTTATAATTGTGTTTGACTCATGTTTTTATATAAATGCACTGTGGCTCTTTTTTTGTTCATAATAAATGTTCCTTTATTACGTTTTTGCCCTTGTCTAATATTTAAACCACATTACCAAAGAAACTAGTAATAATAGTACTGTGTTTTTTACAATGTTTTTTTTAGAATGTGTAATCTGTTAGTCTGGGTTTTTCTTTAGGATTTACATTCAACCACAAAAGGAGCACTGGGTTAACAAGATAGGAGGTGTCTCTATCCACCTATAGGTAACCTTCTTAAACAGTATAAGTCCCCGTAAGCTATTAGGTGTAGCATTCAATTATTTAAACTGAAAATTGTTGAATATATATAGCAAATACACCATAAAAAATATATACAATTAAAAAGGAAGTCAATTTATTACATAAAATACAGCAAAATATTCCGGAATATATATAAAGAGTTCATTAACTAAAAACATCAAACACATACATATTACAATTGTTACAATATGCACCAAAAATTTAGTTACACAGAGAATCTAGATGCAGCTAGACAAAAAACGTCTTTGTGCAATTTAGTAAAACCATTTTTTATGGTGTATTTGCTATATATATTCAACAATTTTCAGTTTAGATAATTGAATGCTACACCTATTAGCTTACAGGAACTTATACTGTTTAGCAGTTTACCTATATGTGGATAGAGACACCTCCTATCTTGTTAACCAGCGTTCCTTTTTGTGTTTGAATGTATAGCTGTTTTTGATCTTTTTCACTAGATCTTTTTAAAGAGGGAGCTCAGTATTGCTAGTTGCGAAAATTGCCCTTGCTGGTTTGTTTTTAAAGTATTTTTCTTTAGGATTTTTGATATAATAATATTAAGGTGGTGGCAGCAGAGATAGTTTAGTGTGGGTGGCATTAAAGGGGAGTTTTTCTGGGTCTAGTACAGACAAGAGAATGTTGTTAACCCGTTCAACCATTGAACTAAGTCACAGTCTTGCCTGAAGTGGCTAGACAGTCACAAACTGGTTAAGGTGGAAAGAGTCACAGGATTCTAGAAATGTAAAGTTGACTGTTCTTAAAAATGACTCACAGGATTCTAGAAATATAAATGATACTGTTCTAGAAGGTTCATGCATGATTAAGGGCATGATGCCCGAATTGTTGCTCTTTATGTGACCCTGCTGTATTGAAAATAAAGGTATTTTATTTGGAAGTGCTGCTGTGTGTGGACTTATACTAGAAGGCTGGACAGAATCCTTGTCAGCGTGCACTACACAGGAGGTGCTGTGCTTTGTTGGTATTGTTCTAGAGGGTTAGTCATTGGATTCTAGAAATATAAATTTTACTCTTTTAGAAGGTATCTTACACAGAATTCTAGAAAATATACATTTTACTGTACTACAAGGCCCCGCACAGCATTCTAGAAGTCACACTGTGTCATTTTCTGTATTTCTCAATATGAATGAGAGATAAGCTCACCGCAATATAGTACTCAATGCACATTTCACTTAAAACTGGTCTCGAAGTATTAAAGAGTGACCTAGAAAGGGCAGTTCCACAGTGGTGTTTGAGGTTCTCTTACAGTTTCACAGGAATTCTACCGCTTCACATCTTGCTGATTTATATTGTCATTTGTCAGCTGATAAGATTGTCTTTAAAGCAGACAGAAAAGGATATATATCTGAAACTATGTCCCCTCTCATTCTTATGGCCTGAAGAGAACCTTCAGAGCAGGGGCTGCCCAAGGGAATTCTCTAAAAAGAGACGCCTCTTGTAATAAGGTAACTTTGTGGGGAGATCAAAGTCAGCAGGGAGCAGGGGAGACACTTTCAAAATTAAATACTGCAGTATGTGGTTTTTCTGTAAAGATTTCAATTTTGCGCTAATGTATGAATTTCATATAATGTTTTTACATGTGCGATTTTCTATGTAATTGCAATACAAGGTTAGTTTGTCTATAAAATATTACTTTATTATGATTTGGAATGTGGTTTAACAATTACATTTTTGTGAGCCGTATTGTAATGTATGCATCAACATAACATACTTAAATTAAAGGTCACTTTGTGATGCAGTGCTACAGGGAAGTGGTCATAGATCCACGACAAGTGTGAAAGAAAACAAAAAACCCAGATGGCTCACAGCGACTATGAGAAGCCGTGGATCAAACCACTAAAACTAGTATTGTCAAACAAAAAAAAATAAATAGTGTTCAAAAAGTGAAGAATAAAAATTGTAGAAAGTTATTCAAAATCCATATAACGTCTAAGTGCCCTAGGGGGCACGAAATGCGTCAGCCTTTCCTATCTATGCCTCTCCATTTTTTAAGGATTTGGAATACATTTTTTATTCTGCACTCTTTGAGCACTATTCATTTTTGTTTTTTTTTAGATTAAATTCAGGGACAGCCCTTTGTGAGACACATTGTCCCCAAGGCAAAAACTGCCTTTAGAGAATTCTATCAGGTGATTTATATTACTGACGAGATTTCTTAGAGAATCTCGTAAGCCCAGAAAACTTTAGATAATCGGGCCCATAGTGACTGAGTTTTTACAAGGGTTTCCTTTCTTTCCCTCTCTCTCTGTCTGTCTCCTCTTTATGTCTGTCACTCTCTCTCACATTAACATGAGAACTTTTAACGCTAGTTGTTTATTCCTCTTTTTTTATTCCACTCAATTCCAAACAAGTAACATGTTAGAACTATTAATGTTAGTAAAATGTTAAACTGAAACAGCAGTAATATAAAGTCGTCTGCCAAATAGCTATAACTTGCATATTGGTTTCAAACTTAAAAGCTAGAGTTTTTTGCCAGCAATTGTAAGATTATCTTACATCAACTACAGTGGGTAAACTTTGTGTGATGGGAAGAAAAATCAAAATACATTAAACTCTTTAATGCTGTGTTATCCACAAAATGACAACAAACACAAAAGTCTGGAAACAACTGTAGATGTGTAGCTGTATCAAATAGCTCAACTGAGACTAAAAGGCTTGATTCAGGGATTTCAACACCACTCCTGTGTTTCATAATTTCCATTGCAATCATTATAACTTGCTCAAATTAAACATTTAAAGGGACGTTAGTAAAATAATAAAAAGCTCTAATTTGTTACAGCATTTTATTGCTGCACAAATAATTGGAGATGAGCACATGGTTAACCCAAATGAGACCTGTCATATAATGAAAAAGGTTGGATGCCCTTACTTAGTTAAAGGGACAGTTAAGTCCAAAAACAACTTTCAAATAGGGCATGTCATTTTAAACAACTTTCCACAACTTTCCAATTTACTTTTATCACCAATTTTGCTTTGTTCTCTTGGTATTCTTAGTTGAAAGCTAAACCTAGGAAGGCTCATATGATAATTTCTAAGCCATTGAAGGCCGCCTCTTATCACATGCTTTTTTATTTGCTTTTCACAACAGGGGAGCGCTAGTTCATGTGAGCTATATAGATAAAATTGTGATCATGCCAGTGGCTTGTGGCAGACACTGCACTAATTGGCTAAAATGAAAGTCAATAGATAATAAATAAAAAGTCATGTAATCAGGGGGCTGTCAGAAGATGCTTAGATACAAGTTAATCACAGAGGTAAAAAGTATATTAGTATAACTGTGTTGGTTATGCAAAACTGGAGAATGGGTAATAAAGCAATTATCTATCTTTTAAACAACAAAAATTCTGGTGTTGACTGTCCCTTTAAGAATAAAATAGCCCATTAAATAGATATGGCTTACTTGCTCTTGAAAGTGAAGTTTTCCAAGTACTTTATATTAAAATTTGTAAAATAGTTGTGCAACATATCAATATACATTTTCCATTTTATCAAATAAAAAGCAATACTACACATTATTAGTAGTAGTCTCAGTTTACTGACCCTGTATACCGTCTAAAATTAAAAGCTGAGCTAACGCAAAAAAAGGTTGGATGGTCGAATAATCAAATGAGCTCAGTTCACAAAAAAGCTTCAATCAGCCAGACTAATATGGATTGAACAAACTAACGTATGTTAAAGGGTTATGAAACCAAAAAATGTATTTTGTAATTTCGATAGAGCATACAATTTTAGAAATCTTTCTGATTTACATCTTTTAGCAAATTGGCTTCGTTCCCATGGTATTCTTTGTTGAAGAGATGCCTAGGTATGTGTCTGGAGCACTATATAGCAGGAAATAGAGCTGCCATCTAGTGCTCTTGCAAATGGATAACATTCTTGCAAAACTGTTGCCATATAGGACTCCAGTCACGTGCACGCTCCTGAACTCACGTCCCTGTTTTGCTATAAAAGATACCAATTTGATAAAAGAAGTCAAGTAGAAAGTTGTTTAAAATTGCATGAAAGAATAATCTGGGTTTCATGAATTACATTCTTTCCAATGAAGTCATGTGGCATTTAAAGGGACAGTACACTGTAAAATAGTTTTTCCATAAATGTATTTTAAATGACTTGTTATACCAACTGCAGAGTATAAAATATTTGAGAAATTGCATTTTCTGGTTTATTTTTGTATCTGAAGTAGCTGGTTTTGTGCTTTGAAACCACAGCCTATTACAATGGGTTGAGCTTCAGGTAATATCAGATCTCATTTTGTTATCACTTTGTGTACACAGACTTGATTCCTTATCTTATATTTGTCTGGAACACCAAAGCTCAAAACATAGAGAGAACAATGGAAAATTATCATTTTATTACTTAACTATCCTGCATCCCACTGGGAGTGTAATTTCTTCTGCTGGCTGTGTTTACTTAGGCTTGTCAATAGCGTATACGCCAGTATCAAAACTTTCAGTATAGGTTGGGAAACCACAAGCTAAATCAGCTATTTCAAATGTTGAAATATGAGTAAAGGAGCTACTTGCAACCAATTTAATACACTCTAGCAGGTAAAAAGGATCATTGGGAATAATTTAAAGGGGAAAAAGTTTTTGGCTGAACTGTCCCTTTAAGTAATGAACTGTGATCAAAATAATCAAGTAGATTTCAATGAGGGTCTTATTTTAAATCTACCTTTTTATTTGAGTCCAATTCTGAAACAACATATTATATGGACCTTTTATACAAGAAGCAGCAGACTAAGCATATGATAATGAAAGTAATCTACAGTGACTGAAAAGCATTAGGCTACCTTTCATTTATTTAAATTATTGGCAAAACCAGTTTAGAGGTTTGATTATCATCTAATCTGACATCATTTCTGAAGGATTAAAGCTAATCCGTGTTCAAGTGACCTGCAATATTACTACTACCACTCAATTGGCTGTTGCCCTATAGCAGAATAATAAAGAACCTTTCAAAGCATTTAAGTCATACTGTGACTAAAAGAAAACACCCATACAAATCTTAAAAGAAGGTCAATAATCCAGTAATTCTTCTTTCAGATGAATTTAATCATTCTGACTCCAACAAGCTCTGAAGATGGAAATATTTATTGAACTACTTCAATTAAATGAAGGTCATAATGTCTAATGCGTACGTATGTAACATTGATGAATTAGCAATATTCTACTTATCTTTGCACGTGTACAGTACTGACTTATTCTGCCTCCCTACCCCTGGTCACAAGCAATCGAGCGCACAATCCTATTGAGTATAATGGCTCAGGTAATACAACATCCAGAAATGTATTGTATTATCTACAAACTACATTAAAAAGGTGTGTTTGCTTGAGAAGAAAAAAGGTTGAACACACCTGTTGTAAAAAATACATACATATATCTTAGGCTGGTGTGGAAAGAACTTAATTCATACAGCGTAGGATAATAAAATGTAATCCTATCTCTTACAAACTACTGGAGGTATAGACAGTAACATGCTATTGAAATTACCATGATATACAGAAAGGAAGCTTAGTCTAATACTGGAAAGAAAAAAAAAACACTCCTTAAAGGGACAGTATACTGTAAAATAGTTTTTACCTTAATGTGTTTTACAATTGCTTTTTTTACCAACTGCAGAGTAAAAAAAAATATGAAAATTAGCTTTTTTAAGGTTTATTTGTGTAGATTAAAGCTCTGATTTTGTGTTTTGAATCCACAACCTAATAAAATGGGTTTAGCTTGTAGGTATAATCAGATCTCATTACTTTATCACATTGTGTACATATACCTGCTTCTGTATCTTATATCTGTCCATAAAACAATCACCAATACTTGGAGAGGACAATGGAAAATCAACATTGTATTACCTTATCTCTGCTATATCCCACTGGGAGTGTAATTTCTTCTGCTGGCTGTGTTTACAAAGCTTATCTATAGCTTGGACCTGTGGCCACAAACTTTCAGAATAGGTGGGGATACCAAATGATAAATCAACTATTTCAAATGCCAATATAAGGGTAAAGGAGCTACTTGTAAACAATTTAATACACTCCAGCAGGTAAAGTGGATCATTGGGAACAAATTAAAGGGGAGAAATTTTTGAGTAAACCGTCCCTTTAAAGGACCAGTAAATACAGCAGATTTGCATAATCAACAAATGCATGATAAAAAGATAATGCAATAGCACTTAATCTAAACTTCAAATGAGTATCAGATTTTGTCTAACAAATTTCAAAGTTATGTCTATTTTCACTCCCCATGTACCATGTGACAGCCATCAGCCAATCACAAATGCATATACGTATATTTTGTAAATTCTTGCACATGCTCAGTAGGATCTGGTGACTCATAAAGTGTAAATATAAAAAGACTGTGCACATTTTCTTAATGAAAGTAAAATGGAATTTTTTTTTTATAATTGCATGCTGTGAATCATTAAAATTTAAATTGGCCTGAGTGTCTCTTAAAGGGCCATTATAGCAAAAAAAAAGTTTTCATGCTTTAATCTCTAGAGAATGTAATTTTAAGACTATCTACCATAGGCTTCTGTGTGTTTAACTCCTGCAGAGGGGTTAAACACACAGTAGAAATACCACTCAGGATCTGTTGTGGAGCTAGTGCTGCTGATTGGATCAGTGGCACTTTCCGCTTGGGAGCAGCAGTGTCCCCTTTGCGGGGGTTAAACATACAGTAGTTGTGTAGGGTCGATAGTCTTAAAATGACATGCTACATAAAAAAAACTGCTGTTCTATCTAAAAGAAAATCCATCAACATTTATTATTCTTTTTTTTTTTTTTTAGATAGTTATTCCTGTGTTTAAGAAACCAACTTTGTATGTACCAGTTGTCGATATCAGTCAGTAGGCAATAGAGTATCAGGAGACATCTGTACACACACTCTTCCTGTTAGTTTCACTACAAATATAGACTGATTTACTTTTTTTTAACATGTTTAGCTGCTGTTCTTTTATATACACTATATATTTTTTAAGTAATATGTCCCTTTAAATGGTTGTGTAAATTGAACTTACAACATTATAACATGCTCACAACATCCAGACTGAGAGCTGTGTACTAACAGCAGCCCTGCACCTTACATTTATTATTGGTCTCATAGGACTACAGGAAAGGGACTGGGGGGAATATATGTGCTTAGCATATGACAATAGTCAAATGCGGCTTTGCAAATTAACATTTAAGAAAACAAATATTTCACAGGGATTTAAATTTAGCATTATTTGTTGTCCATAGATGAACTCCTTATCCAACCTCTTAACTTTTGTCTATCCTAGCTCCTTTGTTGTGGTCATTTAGGGACAGATAAAAATGAGTTCCTGCACTGATCAAACAATCCCTGCGCAGAATGCTGCAGAGTTAAAGTTCTGCATTCCACAGAAAAACACTACAGCCTCTCTGGAGACAGTTGAAAAGAAAAACAAACTCTTAAAATTACAGAATGTGAACAAGAAATAATGAACGTAATTACAATGTTGTGTTTTTTGTTTTTTTTAGTTTTTCTTTTTACTATGCATAATTAAGCATCTTATGAGGAATTAAACAAAGTTGAATTGTAAATAATTTAACCAAAAACACAAAATCAGCCACAGATAAGAAAGCAAATATTTGTTTGCCTGATAAGGTTATCAAAAAAAGTACTGGCAGTTTATGAAGAAAGTCTATGAGTCACAGCACAATTAATCCCAATCACTTGAAGAAGAGCGTATATATATATATATATATATAATATTTATATATACATACATACATCTCGAGATATCAGGATTTCCCAGCAGAGCAGAATTTAAAGAACCCTCAGGCATTTGGATTTTCTCTCCTGTACTTAAACTGAGATATTCTTTAATATGTGCTTATTGGGGTGCCTTGAGGGATGGACTTGGCAAATGTCATGTACAATAAACTGAAGCACTATATTAAGATTTGTAGCTCGTTAGCTTTTGGCATTTGGTGGGGCCTTAACTTAATTACTGTATATCAAATTTTGAAAACTGCTTGGATATTGATCAGCCAAAGAAGGTGTTTTTATTAATATATAATCAATAGTAACATTTTAGAAACTGTGGATCACTTCCTTTCAGATTATGTCAACCTTATGTCCGACCTAATTTCATTAAAGGGACAGTAAAGTCTAAAATACACTTTCTTGATTTGGACAGAGCATGTCATTTTAAACAAATTTCCAATTTACGTCTATTAGCAAATTTATTTTGTTTTCTTAGAATACTGTGTTTGAAGAGTAAACCTAGGTGGGCTTATAGGACTCCAGGAGAGTGCACGTATCTGTAGCCATCTATGGAGCAGTATTTGTAACATTTTATAACATTTTAAAGACCACGTTGCAAACAGTACTTCCATAGGCTGCCAAAGAAACATGCACTCTCCTCCTATGAGCCCACCTAGGTTTACTCTTCAACAAATAATACCAAAAGAAGAAAGCAAATTTGATAATAGAAGTAAATTGGAAAGTTGTTTAAAATTACATGCTGCATCTAGACCATGAACGTTTAATTTTGACCTTACTGTTCCTTTAAATTACCTGCAAAAGTTGTTCAAAACTTCCAAAACTTCTAATATACATAAGAAGACATAAGCCTAAGGATAAATTGTTTATTTTGGATGAGTGATGGACAATATATGACGGATCATTTATTCTATTGAAATTTGGTAAACATTATGATCAATGGATCTATGTAAAAGCCCATCTGCAAACATAGAAATCTATGTATGTGATGCCATTTAGTAACCAAAATCCATTTGTCTATATTCTGCTCACCTAGCGCTTCAATGGGGGGTATTGTTTAAATAGCCCCAGTGACTAGTTACATGTCTGTCATCAGCAGGGCTGTAAAATCTGAAGGGCAGGAGTCTCTCTGTGTGAAGACACCTAAATACAGTTGTATACTTAGTTTGATGGCAACTCCTGCTTTGGTAGTCAATGGGGGGGCGTTGAACCTTACTGGCAGACAAAGGGTTAAGCCTGCCCATGCAGAGTTTCTGCTACATTGTAAGTAGCATGTGTATGTCCGTTTTATAAAGGTGTGAAAGTAAAAATAAATTGCAAA
>NC_069501.1:1129209240-1129269240 GCF_027579735.1 Bombina bombina
TTACAAGTTGAAAGTAAAAAGTTTGCGCTAGCAAAATCCTGACGTTCACAAAGAGCTGAACTTCAAATATTGCCACCACGCTAAGTCAATGGAGAGCGCAAACTGAAAAAACCCTAACACCTATACTCGCATGCTGGAGTTATTAATATTTCTTTACATAAAAAATAATGTATTTTTTATTATTAAATGTATATTTCTACATACTGTTATTGTAAAATACATATGAGGGATCTTTTTTTGGTCTGAGGAAGGGGTCTGTGGACTTCGAAACGTCACCATTTTTAATTAAATTTCAAGAACTTTTTTCATCTAAATCCAGCGAGTGCAGTCTGTGTGTATACTATTTGGATTAATTTTTGATTAAGCACCGTGGTTTTTGTCTCACAGGAAGTGTGATTGCAGATAAATGGGGAATATATCTATAGGAATAGATATACAGGTATAGGTATTTATATATATATATATATATATATATATCTTACACAACCTTAGCACTCCCTGTAAGGTAACAATGGCCGGTGCAGAGTCTCCAAACACACTCCAAAGAAATAATTTGCACCCGGTTTCTTCAATAAGGATGTTATCACTTTATTCACATACGCCTAGATTTAGAGTTCTTCGTTAGCTGTCCAAACCAGCGTTAGGGGGTCCTAATGCTGGATTTTACCGCCCGCTGGTATTTAGAGTCAGTCAGGAAAGGGTCTAACGCTCACTTTCCAGCCGCGACTTTTCCATACCGCAGATCCCCTTACGTCAATTGCGTATCCTATCTTTTCAATGGGATCTTCCTAACATGGGTATTTAGAGTCTTGGCTAAAGTGAGCATTAGAACTCTAACGACAAGACTCCAGCCGCAGAAAAAAGTCAGGAGTTAAGAGCTTTATGGGCTAACACCGGTTCATAAAGCTCTTAACTACTGTGCTCTAAAGTACACTAACACCCATAAACTACCTATGTACCCCTAAACCGAGGTCCCCCCCACATCGCCACCACTATAATTACATTTTTTAACCCCTAATCTGCCGACCGCACACTGCCGCAAACTACATTATCCCTATGAACCCCTAATCTGCTGCCCCTAACATCGCTGACACCTACATAATATTTATTAACCCCTAATCTGCCCCCCAAACATCGCCGCTACCTACCTACACTTATTAACCCCTAATCTGCCGACCGGACCTCACCGCTACTATAATAAATGTATTAACCCCTAAAGCTAAGTCTAACCCTAACCCTAACACCCCCCTAAATTAAATATAATTTAAATCTAACTAAATAAAATAAATCTTATTAAATAAATTATTCCTATTTAAAGCTAAATACTTACCTGTAAAATAAACCCTAATATAGCTACAATATAAATAATAATTACATTGTAGCTATTTTAGGATTAATATTTATTTCACAGGCAACTTTGTATTTATTTTAACCAGGTACAATAGCTATTAAATAGTTTATAACTATTTAATAGCTACCTAGTTAAAATAATTACAAAATTACCTGTAAAATAAATCCTAACCTAAGTTACAATTAAACCTAACACTACACTATCAATAAATTAATTAAATAAAATACCTACAATTATCTACAATAAAATCAACTAAACTAAATTACAAAAAAAAAAAACCCATTAAATTACAAAAACAAACAAACACTAAGTTACAGAAAATAAAAAAAGATTACAAGAATTTTAAACTAATTACCTACTCTAAGCCCCCTAAAAAAATAACAAAGCCCCCCAAAATAAAAAAATGCCCTACCCTATTCTAAAATAAAATGTTTACAGCTCTTTTACCTTACCAGCCCTTAAAAGGGCCTTTTGCGGGGCATGCCCCAAAGAATTCAGCTCTTTTGCCTTTAAAAAACATACAATACCCCCCCCCCCAACATTACAACCCACCACCCACATACCCCTAATCTAACCCAAACCCCCCTTAAAAAACCTAACACTAAGCCCCTGAAGATCTCCCTACCTTATCTTCACCACGCCGGGTATCACCGATCCGTCCAGAAGAGGATCCAAAGTCTTCATCCTATCCGGCAAGAAGAGGACATCCGGACCGGCAAACATCTTTATCCAAGCGGCATCTTCTATCTTCATCCATCCGACGAGGAGCAGCTCCATCTTCAAGACCTCCGGCGCGGAACATCCTCTTCTCCCGACGACTAGACGACGAATGAAGGTTCCTTTAAGGGACGTCATCCAAGATGGCGTCTCTCGAATTCCGATTGGCTGATAGGATTCTATCAGCCAATCGGAATTAAGGTAGGAAAAATCTGATTGGCTGATTGAATCAGCCAATCAGATTCAAGTTCAATCCGATTGGCTGATCCAATCAGCCAATCAGATTGAGCTCGCATTCTATTGGCTGCTCCGATCATAGGAAACAATGGGGCTGCGTTAGGAGCTGAACGCTGTTTTTTTGCAGGTGTTTTTTTTTCACCTCAAACTGCCCCATTGTTTCCTATGGGGGAATCGTGCACGAGCACTTTTTGAAGCTGGCCGCGTCCGCAAGCAACACTGGTATTGAGAGTTGAAGTGGCGGTAAATATGCCTCTACGCTCCCTTTTTGGAGCCTAACGCAGCCCTTCAGAGAACTCTCAATACCAGCGTTATTTAAAAGGTGCGGGGAGAAAAAAACACGCGTAGCTAACGCGCCCCTTCTAACGCAAAACTCTAAATCTAGGCGATATTGTGGTACACTTCACACCCAAAAACATGTGGTAACATCCTTATTGAAGAAACCGGGTGCAAGTTATTTCTTTGGGGTATGTATATATATATATATATATATATATATATATATATATATATAAATATGTATTTGCAATACAGTACATATATATATAGTACAACACATAAATACTTAAAGGGACACTGAACCCAAATTTTTTCTTTCGTGATTCAGATAAAGCATACAATTTTAAGCAACTTTCTTATTTACTCCTATTATCAATCTTCGTTCTCTTGCTATCTTTATTTGAAAAAGAAGGCATCTAAACTATTTTTTTGATCAGAACCCTGGACAGCACTTGTTTATTGGTCGGTTAAATTAATCCACCAATCAGCAAGAACAACCCAGGTTGTTCACCAAAAATGGGCCGGCATCTAAACTTACATTCTTGCTTTTCATAGAGAAAACAAATATCAAAATGAATGCTCCACCAAAATTGAAAGAAAATGACAAAATACTGACAAAATTTATCAGTATTTATTTCCTTTAAATTAATTTTTTAGGCTTTATATTTACCTTAACGCGATCTCGAGAGTGCTCAATTCCGATCCTCTTCTTGCAGGTCCCTGACCGGAAGCTTAGCCCGCTCGACACCCAGGATCTGCACTAACTTAACTGCAGGTCCTGGGAGCCGAACTGCTAAGCCTCCTGTTAGCTCGGCCAGGGCTCTGGCAAGAAGAGGATCGGGTAAACGCGCTCTCCAGAGCTCATTAAGGTAAGTATGTAGCTAGGGACAGAACTACCATTGGTGCACCAGGGCCCAAGGACTGGGGGGGCCCATAGAAGCCAATCTATATACAGAATGTGTACAATCCTAATGCAGAGGAGCCTTTTATTAGTGCAGGTTGCAGGTTGCAGGTTGCAGGTCCTTATACCGTATATTATTAAGCCCTTATCATTTTTATATATATATATATATATATATATATATATATATATATATATATATATATATATATATATATAAAAAATAACTAATTTTTATCAGATAGTGTTAATATTAGTGTAAATGCACTTTTACATGTATTTGTGTTGTGTTTAGTGCAACTTTTTCCGTCCCCTACCCTTTACACGAGCTCTGAACTTTACTAGCCCAGAGGGAAATATTGTTAGTTCACTTAGGGCCAGATTACAAGTGGAGCAATATTTTGCGCTTCTGCAAGAGCACTAACTACCCTAGAATTAAACATTTTCCGCTTTTTCCAAATGTAGAATATCGCATGCCCATTCACATATTCCCACATAGAAGTTAATGGAGGAAAAAAAGTGGGGGAAAAAACCTAACATCCCACTCGCGCAAATCCAATCGTATATTCTTATTTGCGCTAACCAGACATAAAACATATATTCCAATGTTCTTTACATAACTGAATATGTTCTTTTTATTCCTAAATACATATTTTTACATATATCTGATATTTTTTTGCACAAATATATATTTATACCTATATATACTGTATATATACTGTATATATATATATATATCAAGCAGTGAAAAAGTGCACAAACGCACAAAACATGTCTGCATGAGGATCAGCTCACCAACCTGATTGACTGAGTCACTGCTGGCTTTTTTAAGGACACTGTCGGCTAGATTTGGAGTTTTGTCGGTAACGACCCGAAAAACTAACGCCGGCTTTTTTCTGGCCGCACCATAAAAATAACTCTGGTATTGAGAGACCACATAAAGGCTGCGTTAGGCTCCAAAAAAGGAGTGTAGAGCATTTTTAATGCAGCTTCAACTCTCGATACCAGAGTTGCTTACGGACGCGGCCAGCCTCAAAAACATGCTCGTGCACGATTCCCCCATAGGAAACAATGGGGCTGTTTGAGCTGAAAAAAAACAAACACCTGCAAAAAAGCCGCGTTCAGCTCCTAACGCAGCCCCATTGTTTGCTATGCGGTAACCCTTCCTACGTCTGCACTTAAAACTCTAACATGTACCCTGAGTCTAAACACCCCTAACCTTACACTTATTAACCCCTAATCTGCCGCCCCCGCTATCGCTGACCCCTGCATATTATTATTAACCCCTAATCTGCCGCTACTTACATTATCTTTATGTACCCCTAATCTGCTGCCCTAACATCGCCGACCCCTATATTATATTTATTAACCCCTAATCTGCCCCCCACAACGTCGCCTCCAACTGCCTACACTTATTAACCCCTAATCTGCCGAGCGGACCTGAGCGCTACTATAATAAAGTTATTAACCCCTAATCCGCCTCACTAACCCTATAATAAATAGTATTAACCCCTAATCTGCCCTCCCTAACATCGCCGACACCTAACTTCAAACATTAACCCCTAATCTGCCGACTGGAGCTCACCGCTATTCTAATAAATGTATTAACCCCTAAAGCTAAGTCTAACCCTAACACTAACACCCCCCTAAGTTAAATATAATTTAAATCTAACGAAATTAATTAACTCTTATTAAATAAATTATTCCTATTTAAAGCTAAATACTTACCTGTAAAATAAATCCTAATATAGCTACAATATAAATTATAATTATATTATAGCTATTTTAGGATTTATATTTATTTTACAGGTAACTTTGTATTTATTTTAACCAGGTACAATAGCTATTAAATAGTTAAGAACTATTTAATAGCTAAAATAGTTAAAATAATTACAAATTTACCTGTAAAAGAAATCCTAACCTAAGTTACAATTAAACCTAACACTAGACTATCAATAAATTAATTAAATAAACTACCTACAATTACCTACAATTAACCTAACACTACACTATCAATAAATTAATTAAATACAATTGCTACAAATAAATACAATTAAATAAACTAGCTAAAGTACAAAAAATAAAAAAGAACTAAGTTACAAAAAATAAAAAAATATTTACAAACATAAGAAAAATATTACAACAATTTTAAACTAATTACACCTACTCTAAGCCCCCTAATAAAATAACAAAGCCCCCCAAAATAAAAAAATGCCCTACCCTATTCTAAATTACTAAAGTTCAAAGCTCTTTTACCTTACCAGCCCTGAACAGGGCCCTTTGCGGGGCATGCCCCAAGAAATACAGCTCTTTTGCCTGTAAAAAAAAACATACAATACCCAAGCCCCCCAACATTACAACCCACCACCCACATACCCCTAATCTAACCCAAACCCCCCTTAAATAAACCTAACACTAAGCCCCTGAAGATCATCCTACCTTGTCTTCACCTCACCGGGTATCACACCGATCCGTCCAGAAGAGCTCCTCCGATGTCCTGATCCAAGCCCAAGCGGGGGGCTGAAGAGGTCCATGATCCGGCTGAAGTCTTCATCCAAGCGGGGCAGAAGAGGTCTTCCATCTGATTGAAGTCTTCATCCAAGCGGCATCCATCCGGAGCGAAGCGGCAGCATCCTGAAGACCTCCACCGTGGAACATCCATCCTGGCCGACGACTGAACGACGAATGACGGTTCCTTTAAATGACGTCATCCAAGATGGCGTCCCTCGAATTCCGAATGGCTCATAGGATTCTATCAGCCAATCAGAATTAAGGTAGGAAAATTCTGATTGGCTGATGGAATCAGCCAATCAGATTCAAGTTCAATCCGATTGGCTGATCCAATCAGCCAATCAGATTGAGCTTGCATTCTATTGGCTGATCGGAACAGCCAATCGGATTGAACTTGATTCTGATTGGCTCATTCCATCAGCCAATCAGAATATTCCTACCTTAATTCCGATTGGCTGATAGAATCCTATCAGCCAATCGGAATTCGAGGGACGCCATCTTGGATGACGTCATTTAAAGGAACCGTCATTCGTCGTTCAGTCGTCGGCCAGGATGGATGTTCCGCGGTGGAGGTCTTCAGGATGCTGCCGCTTCGCTCCGGATGGATGCCACTTGGATGAAGACTTCAATCGGATGGAAGACCTCTTCTGCCCCGCTTGGATGAAGACTTCAGCCGGATCATGGACCTCTTCAGCCCCCCGCTTGGGCTTGGATCAGGACATCGGAGGAGCTCTTCTGGACGGATCGGTGTGATACCCGGTGAGGTGAAGACAAGGTAGGATGATCTTCAGGGGCTTAGTGTTAGGTTTATTTAAGGGGGGTTTGGGTTAGATTAGGGGTATGTGGGTGGTGGGTTGTAATGTTGGGGGGCTTGGGTATTGTATGTTTTTTTTTTACAGGCAAAAGAGCTGTATTTCTTGGGGCATGCCCCGCAAAGGGCCCTGTTCAGGGCTGGTAAGGTAAAAGAGCTTTGAACTTTAGTAATTTAGAATAGGGTAGGGCATTTTTTTATTTTGGGGGGCTTTGTTATTTTATTAGGGGGCTTAGAGTAGGTGTAATTAGTTTAAAATTGTTGTAATATTTTTCTTATGTTTGTAAATATTTTTTTATTTTTTGTAACTTAGTTCTTTTTTATTTTTTGTACTTTAGCTAGTTTATTTTATTGTATTTATTTGTAGCAATTGTATTTAATTAATTTATTGATAGTGTAGTGTTAGGTTAATTGTAGATAATTGTAGGTAGTTTATTTAATTAATTTATTGATAGTCTAGTGTTAGGTTTAATTGTAACTTAGGTTAGCATTTCTTTTACAGGTAAATTTGTAATTATTTTAACTATTTTAGCTATTAAATAGTTCTTAACTATTTAATAGCTATTGTACCTGGTTAAAATAAATACAAAGTTACCTGTAAAATAAATATAAATCCTAAAATAGCTATAATATAATTATAATTTATATTGTAGCTATATTAGGATTTATTTTACAGGATTTATTTTACAATTTATTTAATAAGAGTTAATTAATTTCGTTAGATTTAAATTATATTTAATTTAGGGGGGTGTTAGTGTTAGGGTTAAACTTAGCTTTAGGGGTTAATACATTTATTAGAATAGCGGTGAGCTCCGGTCGGCAGATTAGGGGTTAATAATTGAAGTTAGGTGTCCTCGATGTTAGGGAGGGCAGATTAGGGGTTAATACTATTTATTATAGGGTTAGTGAGGCGGATTAGGGGTTAATAACTTTATTATAGTAGCGCTCAGGTCCGGTCGGCAGATTAGGGGTTAATAAGTGTAGGCAGGTGGAGGCGACGTTGAGGGGGGCAGATTAGGGGTTAATAAATATAATATAGGGGTCGGCGGTGTTAGGGGCAGCAGATTAGGGGTACATAAGGATAACGTAGGTGGCGGTCGGCAGATTAGGGATTAAAAAAAATTATTCGAGTGTCGGCGATGTGGGGGGACCTCGGTTTAGGGGTACATAGGTAGTTTATGGGTGTTAGTGTACTTTAGAGTACAGTAGTTAAGAGCTTTATAAACCGGCGTTAGCCCAGAAAGCTCTTAACTACTGACTTTTTTCCTGCGGCTGGAGTTTTGTCGTTAGATGTCTAACGCTCACTTCAGAAACGACTCTAAATACCGGAGTTAGAAAGATCCCATTGAAAAGAAAGGATACGCAATTGACGTAAGGGGATGGAAAAGTCGCGGATGAAAAGTGAGCGTTAGACCCTATTTTGAGTGACTCCAAATACTGGCGGTAGCCTAAAACCAGCGTTAGGAGCCTCTAACGCTGGTTTTCACGGCTAACGCCAAACTCCAAATCTAGGTCTGTGTCTTTTGTCCTTTTTCAATTTTTATCCTTTTTTTAAATAAACACTGTTTTTATTTACATTTCCTGCCTGGAAAACTTTCATTTATTCAGTGTTCCAGCTATATCGAGCGCAACTTATTTTCGGCATTATATATATATATATACGATCATATATAGGTATAGATATATACAGATATATATATATATATATATATATGAATATCTATTTACAAATACTTAGAACATATTCTATGTGTACAACATTGGAATGTGAAATATATGTCTGTAAATACATATATACACATATAAAAACAAATGTACACACACACACACACATATATATATATATATATACACACATACATCTTTAGCAATGTGTATGTATTTATATGTTTGCGAAACAGTTAACCACAGCCCTGAGATCACGGTAATGATTCTAGAGTAATACCTCTTATCGATTGCACCCCACTTGTAAAATAGCTCTTAATGTTAAAGTAACATGTAATTGCTATACCCATTCTAAAATTATTTGTAATTATATTAAAAATGTAATTTTATGAATTTACATGTAATTTGCATGATATAATCTTAGTGCCCTTTAATAAAGTTAGTCCTGTCAAGTATAGGTTACATCTGTATTGTTTAGCTTGCCCAGGAGTAAGTGTAAATATTGTAAATTCTCTGTACAAAGTTCTTCCCAGATGGGGAAACATTTGGAACAAATGGTTCATATGAAGCAGAGGGTCTTTAATCTATTTTTGAGTGCAGGAAGTGATACAGTTGCAGACAGATATATTTATCTGTGAGAGGTAATGTGACTAGACAAGATCACATTCAGAGCCAACCACAAAATGCAGAACACAGCAAACTATTAATCCAGAATTTAATACATTCAGTTATTTTCTGGGTAATCTCATCTCCAGTTGCCGCACATAGAGAAAATGCAGGGCTATATATAACTCTTACACAAGAATTACAGGATATTTCTCTTATAATATATGAGTAATTGTGCATTAAGTTCCATTCATGGGGAGTTAATTAACAAGTCTTGCAGTAAAGTAAGATACTTGGTGAGTGTGAAATGTTTTGGAATCTTTTAACACCGTGTTTGCTAAAATTGCTAATAGACAAACTGTCCTCAGCACTTGTCTTATTTGGAGGATCCTCCTTGTTACTGGAGTAGACAAGGTTTGCCACTGTAATTTTGTTATCAAATCTATCATTATTTTGCAGGTCGTTTTCTGACCCCCTCTGCAAATGCCAAATAGGGGCAGGTATGTGGCAGGGTTAGTCTCCTGAAGCTTCCCATGCGCACTTCCAACTCCCAGAACCTACATTTTCAGGGATCTTTTGATTATTGTGTGAACGGACATGATACGATGTAGGGTATCATGTCCACCGCACATCGATAAATGCCGACAGCATACGCCACCCCCTGCAGATTTGCGGCCAATCGGCTGCTAGCAGGGGGTATCAATTAACCCGATCGTATTCGATTGGGTTGATTTCTATCCTCCGCCTCAGAGCAGGCGGACAGGTTATGAAGCAGCTCGCCGGAAACACAGGGCATCAAGCTCCGTATGGAGCTTGATAAATTGACCCCTCAGAGTTAACATAGTGGAAAGGTGTGTGTGTGGGTGAGGGGGGGGGGGGTGAGTAATTATATTGCAAAGCTGTTTTACTTCTTATAATAAAACAGTTTCTATAAAAAATCAAAGTGTGTTTTATGCCCCTTTAAATGCCTTTAAAGGGACAGTAAAAATATTTTTTAGAACCTACAGACCAATAGTTGTTTGCAGACCTTGAGCAGATTATTACAGAATATATTTTTGCACCCCAACTAGTGCTCCCACTTGCCCTTGGTAAAGAGCTTTCTTTAATAAAAGCAAATGCTTGTGGAAGAGACAATTAGATGCGTACCACAGACCCCACAGACCAGACAGAACATGCACCCTATGCTCTGCATAGAACATCTTAGAGTATATAAAGATTCTATGCAGAGCATCTGATTGGCTCCCCTGCAAGCCTGCACATTAAGTTACGCATTCTATAGGGGTCAGGTGGCATGAGATACAATGGAGCAATGAGAGGGAAAGAATACCACTTGCAATCTTCTACACAAGGTTTACATACAAGCACTTGTTAGGGAAATTGAGAATAACTAACAGCAAATAAGGAAATATGTGATTGTGCACCAATACCAATGAATTGCTCACTGCCTGAATTGCTCACTGTCCCTGTATCTAAAGGGACATTAAAAAAAAAATGTATAGACAACAGACAGATGGATGGGCAGACAGACAGAACAACAGACAGACAGAGGGATGGATGGATAGATAGATAGATAGATAGATAGATTATATAGATAGAGAAATATATATGTTATAAGTGATTTTGAAACTAAAAGCAAATAAATATCTGTATGTAGATTGCTTACTGGCTGATAAGAAATTTGCCACAGCTCTGATGGGCAGGGACTCACTTAGAAAAACAAAAATTCGTTTTATTCAAGTCAGAAATATCAATTTTTATATATAACAAAGGGGAAATATTTTGATATTATTTTAAACTAGCCATAAAAAATAAACAAATTCATGAATAACGATTGGGCTTAATTTGGTTATAGATCTAGGCCATTATTCAAAATCAATCAAGATTGCAAAGCTCCTATTCAAAATGAAGAGGTCCAGGCTAATATGCATGGTTTGTCGGCTGATGCATGAAATGTGTCAGGTAAATACAACGCACTTGCAATATTTCATGCTTTGGGCAGCCATATTGGCTTAAAATGCCAGGCAACAGCAAGCACAAATACAAACACTCCAAATATTTCCTATCTACTTGCAAACACTATTGTAAGAAATGATGGAAATTGTGCCAGACACCATTGCACAAAAAATATTTGTATATTCATAATGCACAGTTTTGTTTTTGGTCCAATTAAAGGCTTCATTTTTTTTTTTTATATCTGTAGGCGCACACAGTTACGTTACATTAAAAAAAAAATTGCTTAAAATCCCTGACAACTACCAAAAATAAAAACACCAAAATTCCTCTGCTTGTTTTTTCAAGCACGGCCATTCGTGTTTATAACGAACTATGTATTTTCCCTGCATTTTTTTTTCTATGAGTGAAAATACAATGCAGATTAAACATAACTGAAAACATGAAGCACCCTTTTGAGTGAAGCCCAGTGAAGAGCTTAACTCATTAGCTGCCAGAGCAACAAGTATATTACAGTACTAAGATTAGGGCAAGCTGGAATTCTTTGCCAAATGCTGCTTTGTGTGCCATAGGAGTGATATATTATTTCCAGCAGAGCTGCTTGCAGATTTGCTTAGGGCTGGCATGCTACCACCTGCCTACGGTCATGTTTACCACCTGACCACCTGACATGAGGCCATAAAGACAACATAAGTAACCAGAATACCTATCTTGTTGCAAAAACAAAAACCCCAAATAGCAGGCGGTAGGACCAATTATTGCTCAGCTGTTCCCTCTGGGCTGGTGTCAGATGGTACCTACGTTGCAAGAAGGCCACACACACCATGTTGTAGTAAGGTTAACCCCTTGTCTGCTAGAAGTACAGTGGAGATAATAATGGTGTATATATCCCCTTTTCTGTGTTTAAAAAAACAACTGATTTTATTTTGTATAACATAAAGTTATGCTTTATATAGAATTTAAGAGGGCCTTGAAGTCAAAATAAACTTTCAGAATTCATATACAGCAACAAATAAAAAAAAAGAAAAGAAAGCAAATCAAATTTACTTCTATTATCAAATGCAAATTAAGAACAGGCAAATAAATAATGAAAGTGAATTGCAAAGATGTTTTACTTTAAACGTTTTACGTGGAATTGGGTCATAAAGAAACAAAATAAAATGTTCAAATACTATTTTGCACTATTACTATAAACCCCCACATGGGATAAACACATATGGCTAGATTACAGTTGGAGCTTAAAAAGAAGTAAATTGTGTTTGTGAGATTTTTGTATCGCAAACCTTGTGTATGGTGTTTTGGCTTGGGATTACAAGTTGAAAGTAGAAACATTCACCTAGATTTAGAGTTTTGTCTTTGTGCGTTTCCCAACGCACCCTTCCAACAACGCTGGTATTTAGAGTTGTCTGAGGGGCTGCGTTAGGCTCCAAAAAGGGTGCGTTGAGCCTAATGTACCGCCACTTCAACCCTCAATACCAGCGTTGCTTACGGTAGCGGTAAGCAGCTAAAATGTGCTCGTGCACGATATCCCCATAGGAAACAATGGGGTAGTTTGGGCTGAAAAAAAACCTAACACCTGCAAAAAAGCAGCGTTAAGCTCCCAACGCAGCCCCATGGGGAATGGGGAAATACATTATATGTCTACACCTAACACCCTAACATGAACCCCTAACATGAACCCCGAGTCTAAACACCCCTAACCTTACACTTATTAACCCCTAATCTGCCGCCCCTGCTATCGCTGACACCTGCATTATATTATTAACCCCTAATCTGCCGCTCGTACACCGCCGCAACCTACATTATACCTATGTACCCCTAATCTGCTGCCCCTAACATAGCCGACCCCTATATTATATTTATTAACCCCTAATCTGCCCCCCCCCCAACGTCGCCGGACCTCGCCGCTACTCTAATAAAGTTATTAACCCCGAAACCGCCGCACTCCCGCCTCGCAAACCCTATAATAAATAGTATTAACCAATAATCTGCCCTCCCTAACATCGCCGCCACCTAAACTTCAAGTATTAACCCCTAATCTGCCGACCAGACCTCACCGCTACTATAATAAATGTATTAACCCCTAAAGATAAGTCTAACTCTAACCCTAACACCCCCTAAATTAAATATGATTTTAATCTAACGAAATAAATTAAATATTATTAACTAAAGTATTCCTATTTAAATCTAAATACTTACCTGTAAAATAAACCCTAATATAGCTACAATATAACGAATAATTATATTGTAGCTAGTTTTAGGATTTATATTTATTTTACAGGCAACTTTGTATTTATTTAAAATAGGTACAATAGCTATTAAATAGTTATTTACTATTTAATAGCTACCTAGTTAAAATAATTACAAAATTACCTGTAAAATAAATCCTAACCTAAGTTACAATTAAACCTAACACTGCACTATCAATAAATAAATTAAATCAATAAACTACAAGTACCTACAATTACCTACAATTAAATAAACTAAACTAAATTACCAAAAAATACAAACACTAAATTACAAAAAATAAAAAAAGATTACAAGAATTTTAAGCTAATTACACCTATTCTAAGCCCCCAAAATAAATCTAATCTAAGTTAAAAAGTAACCAGCTCTTTTACCAGCCCTTAAAAGAGCTTTTTGCGGGGCATGCCCCAAAGAAATCAGCTCTTTTGCCTGTAAAAAAACACAATACCACCCCCCAACATTACAACCCACCACCCACATACCCCTTCTCTAACCCAAACCCCCCTTAAATAAACCTAACACTACCCCCCTGAAGCTCTCCCTACCGTGAGTCGTGTTCACCCAGCCGGGCACCGATGGACCAAAAGAGGACATCCGGAGCGGCAGCAGTCTTCATCCTATCCGGGCAGAAGAGGACATCCGGACCGGTAGACATCTTCATCCAAGCGGCATCTTCTATCTTCATCCATCCGGAGCGGAGCAGAGCCATCTTCTTCCAGCCGACGTGGATCCATCCTTCTTTCACGACGCCTACTCGCCGAATGAAGGTTCCTTTAAATGACGTCATCCAAGATGGCGTCCCTCGAATTCCGATTGGCTGATAGGATTCTATCAGCCAATCGGAATTAAGGTAGGAAAAATCTGATTGGCTGATTGAATCAGCCAATCAGATTCAAGTTCAATCGGATTGGCTGATCCAATCAGCCAATCAGATTGAGCTTGCATTCTATTGGCTGATCGGAACAGCCAATAGAATGCAAGCTCAATCTGATTGGCTGATTAGATCAGCCAATCCAATTGAACTTGAATCTGATTGGCTGATTCAATCAGCCAATCAGATTTTTCCTACCTTAATTCCGATTGGCTGATAGAATCCTATCAGCCAATCAGAATTCGAGGGACGCCATCTTGGATGACGTCATTTAAAGGAACCTTCATTCGGCGAGTAGGCGTCGGTTGAAGAGGATGGATCCGCGTCGGCTGGAAGAAGATGGTTCTGTTCCACTCCGGATGGATGAAGATAGAAGATGCCACTTGGATGAAGATGACTACCGGTCCGGATGTCCTCTTCTGCCTGGATAGGATGAAGACTTCTGTGGCTCTGGATGTCCTCTTTTGGTCCATCGGTGCCCGGCTGGGTGAACACGACTCAAGGTAGGGAGAGCTTCAGGGGGGTAGTGTTAGGTTTATTTAAGGGGGGTTTGGGTTAGAGTAGGGGTATGTGGGTGGTGGGTTGTAATGTTGGGGGGTGGTATTGTGTTTTTTTTTACAGACAAAAGAGCTGATTTCTTTGGGGCATGCCCCGCAAAAAGCCATTTTAAGGGCTGGTAAAAGAGCTGGTTACTTTTTAATTTAGATTAGGGTAGGGACATTTTTTATTTTGGGGGGCTTTGTTATTTTATTAGGGGGCTTAGAGTAGGTGTAATTAGCTTAAAATTCTTGTAATCTTTTTTTATTTTTTGTAATTTAGTGTTTGTATTTTTTGGTAATTTAGTTTAGTTTATTTAATTGTAGGTAATTGTAGGTACTTGTAGTTTATTGATTTAATTTATTTATTGATAGTGTAGTGTTAGGTTTAATTGTAACTTAGGTTAGGATTTATTTTACAGGTAATTTTGTAATTATTTTAACTAGGTAGCTATTAAATAGTAAATAACTATTTAATAGCTATTGTACCTAGTTTAAATAAATACAAAGTTGCCTGTAAAATAAATATAAATCCTAAAACTAGCTACAATATAATTATTTGTTATATTATAGATATATTAGTTTTTTTTTATAGGTAAGTATTTAGATTTAAATAGGAATACTTTAGTTAATAATATTTAATTTATTTTGTTAGATTAAAATTATATTTAATTTAGGGGCGTGTTAGGGTTAGGGTTAGACTTATCTTTAGGGGTTAATACATTTATTATAGTAGTGGCGAGGTCCGGTCGACAGATTAGGTGTTAATACTTGAAGTTTAGGTGGCGGCAATGTTAGGGAGGGCAGATTAGGGGTTAATACTATTTATTATAGGGTTTGCGAGGCGGGAGTGCGGCAGTTTAGGGGTTAATAACTTTATTAGAGTAGCGGTGAGGTCCGGTCGGCAGATTAGGGGTTAATAAGTGTAGTTAAGGTAGCGGCGACATTGGGGGGGGCAGATTAGGGGTTAATAAATATAATATAGGGGTCGGCGATGTTAGGGGCAGCAGATTAGAGGTTCATAGGGATAATGTAGGTGGCGGCGGCGTGCGGTCGGCAGATTAGGGGTTAAAAATATTAACTATAGTGGCGGCGATATGGGGGCCTCGGTTTAGGGGTACATAGGTAGTTTATGGGTGTTAGTGTACTTTATAGCACAGTAGTTAAGAGCTTTATAAACCGGCGTTAGCCCAGAAAGCTCTTAACTACTGACTTTTTTCTGTGGCTGGAGTCTTGTCGGTAGAGGCTCTACCGCTCACTTCAGCCAAGACTCTAAATACCAGCGTTAGGCAGATCCCATTGAAAAGATAGGATACGCAATTGACGTAAGGGGATCTGCGGTATGAAAAAGTCGCGGCTTGAAAGTGAGCGTTAGACCCTTTTCTGCCTGACTCTAAATACCAGCGGCCGGCCAAAAGCAGCGTTAGGACCCGTTAACACTGCTTTTGACGGCTAACGCAGAACTCTAAATCTAGCCGATTGCTTGCTAACGGCATTTATGGGTTAGCATATATTACAGCGAGGGGATTTTCTACAATATCGTGTTCGCATTATACCACCTAAACGCTCAAAAGCCTGCTTGAGCTGTAAAGTCATTTATTGAGGGGATATGAACACATTGTTTTCAATGAAAACAGACTAATTAATTAAAATGGTCACAAATATTAGTGTGTTGCAAAACCACCTAGAGCAACTGCATATTAACACTTTTACCATGTGCATATGCACATACAAAATGTAATTTTAGGGTCATCACAAGAAAGGATAACGGTCAGTTTGATTGGATTTATAGCTTTAGCACAGTTTACAGTGATCACTGGAGTGTGACTAGGGTTGACACCTCGGCCATGTTTTTATAGACACTTATAACTTATACATGCTGCAGGGTGTACAGAGGGGAACAGGAATAACGATCTCCAGCCTCAATATGCATGTGCTGTCCTGGGGCACAATGCATGTTACCATATGCACACCCTGAAACATGGGTAACTCAGAACACTGCTACTGAAAATAGTACACTGAGCAAACGTCATGTTGGAGACTACAAAATAAATGCGCGCGCGCATTTTGATTATGTGTTAAACATGGTGGAAGCATTATGTAGTTTGCAAACAAACAATTGCTTAGACAGCAATTACATGTGCAATACTTTTAAATAATTTGATTACATTGCGTATGCGAATATTATAAAATTAACATCAATAAAATGCAGAAACAGCAACATGCACACGTGAACCCCCCACACATTTATAGAGGTTTCTTTTGAGAGCATGAACAATATTCCTTCCAAAATATTCACATTCTAAGAGTTTTTACTCTTACATTTGCTATATAGAACAAATAAGTGACCTCTATGTAAATACATTGGCCATTACTTGTGATGTATGTGTTTAAGGAGACAGTGTACTAGAATAATTGCACACATGCTACTATCATTTTTAATTTAGTACTATTACATTGAATTTGATTATCTTAAATATTTAAACATTATCATAGTGTTATGAATTACTAAAAATATTTTATTCAAATTGCAAGATATAGCCAAATATATTTATTTTATTAAGAAATAGATATACACTGCAGCTGCTAAAAAACAAACTGCAAACACATAACGGATGTACACTACACTGTACCTTAAGTTGTTGTCATTAAAAATGCCCAATATTATAAACAAAGACACAGATGTATTATAATTTTCGAACATTTATTTAAATATTTGTAGGACTGGTATATTTTCATTAATACTCAAAAAAAAAAAGGTTACACAACAGTGTTCACTTAGGAGTCCAAAGGGAGTGTTGTAAGTTCCACCACCACCAAAACCATGGCAAAAATGCTGTGTCCATTCAGTTTTGCAATATGCCATACTTCTTCTCTTAGGCTTTACAGTTAATATCAACTAGGCCTCTGCTAGAATCATTGGATGTAAGGAAATCTCAAGAAAGTCCCAGTAATGCAAGTGATCATAATTTTATTAAACATATTTCACCCCCCAGAATTTTTGATTAACTTGGGAATCATCTGTAGTTCTTATTTTGTGGTTTTATAATCCATAACGACATTTGTATGGTGTTGTTTGTTGTCTTCACTAATAAAGTATATGGTCAGTCTATAGGTATGTGACATATGCATAATGTAATACAATTTATTTGTAATTCTAACTGTGCCACACTTTTTAATCAATTGCAATTTTTTTAACAAAACACATGTGAACCTAAGTAAATTTTCACCACAAATTCAATTATCATCCATATTAACAGCCAATGAGAATTTATAACACATTTTACTAATTGCACACAAAAAAATTAATTGGATCAATTCCTTAAATCTCATTAGTCTAGAAAAATATTGCCATGGTGGCATCACGGTTTACCCTGTAAGAAAATGAAGTGCTTGTGTTCGCCTTAGAGCCATAATATATCTACCTAATGGGATCGCGAGGAGGGAGAAGAACCCACAAGGGATGTCATGTGGAGTGACATCGCAGATTTTGTCAACTTGACTGCGCAGAATGAGAAATCTGTTCCTCAATTTTGGGTAAAGAATTCCTGACATCCTCAAAAGGAAGGTTTTAAGGAAGAAAAAACAATTATGCAAGTTTAAAAAAAATAAAAGCTAAGGTCATAATTGAAAACATTCGGCCACCAAAATTTAAACAGTATGAAAAATATTTCTTGAACCTTTTGAGGTTGGAAAATCTAGTTTCCAACATTTTGCAAAATATTAATATTTGTTCTAAGGACCCATCACACCACTTTCATGTGGGTTCTGTGTACCCCTCCCATCCTGCAAATATTGAAAAAAATATTCAGAGCAAGATGAGCGTTCAACAGGTAAGAACTTTTTTTTTTTTTTTTATAAATAATTTTTATTGAGGTTGTATATGAATCGTACAGCTTGTGCAATGCAACATGAATACACAATATAAAGACATAGAGTTGCACTCAGAAATACAAAAACTTTGTGAGAGGAGGTTGAAAAGTACCTCATCTCTTAAAACCTTGTTTTTACAGAGGTCACCTTTTGTTTACATATTTTCTTTCTTTGGGTCTTCTGACTGTTCCACAATAAACAATAAAGGTGTGACCTTTGAGATAACAGTTTAATCTGCTAAGGCACCTCGTCAGTACAGTATTATGGACTCTATTGGAGGGAGATGTCAAGTCTCCCCTCTGCTTAAATATATTAATACAGTGAGGCTGTCCGGCTTCTTCTACACCTGGCTCGTCTAGGGGGGGAGGCTTAAGGGTCGGATACCGGGAATCATCTAGGGTACGGTGCTGCATGGGGGGTAGGAGGTTAGGGGGTCTCATCTGTTGGCTACTACTCTAATTCGTTTGGCCAGTCCGACTATGGGATTTTATGGGTCCAAAGCAATTCCCACGGTGCCCATTTAAGGCAGTTGTCATTCAGTTGTCTGCATTCTCTAAATACATAGTTTTCCATATTTTTAATATAGTTTACACAGTCCACTACTCCCTGCCATCTGGGGGGTTGGATCTTTTTCCAATTTCTAGCGATAAGCAATTTAGTGGAGATGAGAATACACAGGAGTAATGTTCCAATGAAAAATAGATTTCCAGCCTCCAAGTAATAGTTAAAAGACCTTTATTATCTTTTTACAGGGTCCATAAAGAAAATCCAACAACGTTTCAAATCACCAACTGGTTCTTAGTCATGTGACTAAGAACCAGTTGGTGCTTTGAAATGTTGTTGGATTTTCTTTATGGACCCTGTAAAAAGATAATAAAGGTCTTTTAACTATTACTTGCAGGCTGGAAATCTATTTTTCATTGGAACATTGCATGGGGACTTGGCTGGTCCTTTTCCGTGCCCCATGACATGATATAAAGGTGCTGTCTTCTGTACTACTATTATAATACACAGGAGTAAGCTTTGTTTGGTTTTGGGGAGTCTGTCTATTCCTAAGTGTAGGAATAGGGCCGGAGTTAGAATTTCCCGATAAGTCTAGATCACTACAGGTCTTTTACACTTTGCGCCAATAGCTTTCCAGTTTTGGACATGTCCACCAGACATGGAGGGGGGGTCCCCAGCTCTCCGCATTCTCTCCAGCACATTGGTGAGTGATCAGGGAAGATTTTCCACAATTTTGTTGGCACCAAATACCACCTTGTGATTATTTTGAAATACAACTCGTAGAGAGTAATGCAATGAGTAGCTTTTTTCGTTAGGCTAATTGCCCTGTTCCATATTTCTGGTGTGCATGTCAGTTGTAGGTCCCTCTCCCATGCCTCCATGTGTATCGTTTTGGGGGGGGATCAGTTCCTCAATTAGGCACTTATAATGTACTGAAAGGGGTTTGCATAGTTGGAGGTTTGTCTTCCATCATGATTCCCAGGGAGTAGGGTCTTGTAGTGTATTCTCTAAGAAGCCCCAGGACTTCATCAAGGTCCATAGTCTCAATAGATCACATTGAAACCTGGGGGTCAGCATGGGTAGTGTCAGCATATCTGTGTGTGGTCGTAACTGTTTGTTGTTCAAGGAGGTTACATCTGTACTGCCCCATGTATTGAGGTGTGTGTCAGGTAGCCCTAGTAATAGTCCCCGTATGGAATGTATGGGTGAGGGGTGTGGGGCAATAAGCTTGTTGTGTCGCAATTTAACCCAAGTCTCTTGACATCCCTTAATTATACTATTAGCAATGTGGATTTTGGATTGCCAATGCTGGGGAAGCCAGAGTAGATCTTCTAAGATGACATATGCTGGCAGCAAGGCCTGTTCCAGGTCTCTCCATCTAGTTGGGGGGAGATTGCTTCCACATGATGTAACATGAGTTATCATTGCTGCCTCATGATACATCTTTACATTAGGGAGGCCTATACCTCCTCTCTCGGTTGGGGCTTGAAGTATGTGGGCTGCCACATGAAGCCTTTTGTTGTGCCAGGTGTAGGAGTTAAATTAGGCTTGGAATTTCTGAATCAAGGTTGCTGGGATCGGGATAGGGATGCAGTGGAATAAATAAGTGAGTTTGGGGAGGACATCATTTTGAGGGTCGCCAGACTGCCCATCCAAGATATCTCTCCATACCTCTTGGAATTAAGTTCGGAGGTAATCTCTGCCAGTAGGGTCTCGTAATTTTTTTTGATGGTTATAGATTCTCCTAGTGGACCATTTGAAGGAATAGAGAAGTTGAATAGCCTCCCGTTCGCTCGGTGGAATGTTAATGGAGTATGCCTCTGTTTTACAAACCAAGAACAGGATATGTGTGCAACAGAGTGACACACAACCGGGCGCTAACTTAAAATAAAATAAGGAAAAAATCAATCCTGGATATCAAATAGTACTAAATGACACAATATGCATACCCTTAGTACATAAAAAATTACAATCATGTAAATAATTCAATGGATTTTTTTAAAATAAATACTTCAGTCCATCCTATGTAGAAAAGATCTTATATAAATATATAGTCCGTTTCAATGAATTACTTACAGTCTTTGCATGTCAAGAGTATCAACTAATATATTATCAAATGAAGTAAACAGTCGCTGCTCCTCCAAAATAGGGGTAGACTCCAGGGTCCCCAACAAGACAAACTGTAAACGATAAAAGGGAAAGAGCGCAGACTCAAGTGCAGTATTTAAAGTTTATTCAAACAACAAACGAATAACAAATTGAACACTCACAAGATGGTGCATAAATCTATGCATATAGTAGCCGACTGCTATGTCCCAAAAGCCGATCCCTTATGGCGGTACTTCCAGGGATGTGTGGCAGGTCAGTTCACTTTGCCGGCTTTACAAACGAACACACCCGCTCTGCAGTCGCGGGGTAAATGACGTCTCCTGTAGCCGTCTGAAGGAGTGCTGGATCACTGACAACTCCTGGACTACGGATCCCGCCGGGGATCAAAAAAACTAAGCAAATTCTACGCGTTTCGTCTCGTATCGTCGAGACTTTGTCAAGAATGCTTAGCTAGACTTCTTTACTCATTATATACCCGTGGTGGGATAAAAATAATTGGTCCCAACTAATTAATATATGTTGTATGTAAGGGTATATAAAGAGCACAGAATATCGGACAGTTAATACAATTATAAATACATAGTGATTGATTAAAACATTTTCTAAAAAATGGCATTAAATATAGCAGCAAAAATATCTAGTTCTATATTGATAATACAACATTTCCAATTGATACATCTACACGAAATTAAAAGTATATACAAAAGGCTAAAAAACATGAACACAAATTAATAATACTCCAAGATTAATAAATATATATATGTAATTGTTAAAATACATAAAACCACCACAACGATTAAATATCATAAAATAACTTGTTGATTTCATAAAAAAGCCTGGATATCTAGTTCTATATTTAACCCTTTGGGTTCCAGACAGTCTAGAGTTTTTATCCAAAAGGTTTCCCTTTGCCTTAACTTCAGCAATCTGTTAGTATCCCATTTATCTGGTGCAACCCATTCTATAATTTTAATACTAAGATCATTAGGGTTCTGATTGTGACAAACTTTAAAATGATAAGATACGCTATGATTATCAAAACCTGACTCTATGTTCCTAATATGTTCTCTTAATCTATACTTTATTTTTCTTTTTGTTCTTCCTACATAGATTTTGCCACATTTGCAAGTGAGTAGGTATACTACATACGTAGAGTGGCAAGTGCATCTATATTTGCATTTATAAGTGTGATTACCATTTGAGTTTGAGAAACTAGTATGTTGTGCATCTATGAGAGGACACATGACACACTCTATAGCTTTACAAGGATACAACCCTACTTGTCCCCCACACCAATTCGTCAATGTTCCATTGTTTACTTTATGTCTAAGTTTAGTGGGAGCTAGATAATTTTTAATATCCTTGCTTTTTTTGAAAATAACCTCTGGTTTATCCCCTAATACATTATGAAGCACAGGATCCAATTTTAATACTTCCCAGTGTTTGCCCAAAATTCTTTTGATTTGTTGATGTTGATTATTATATCTAGTAATAAATTTAACAGTCCCTTCCTCATAGTTATTCCTAACTTTGCTCTTATTCTTATTTTGACCTTTTATGAGTTGTGTCCTGTCCATTTGCACGACCTTTGCTTTTGCATTGTCTAGTAGTTGTTTATCATATCCTTTTTCCAAAAAATTTTTTGTCAAATGTGCAGCTTCATTATTAAAATCTTCTAAATAAGTACAATTGCGTCGAATTCTTTGGTACTGGCCCAGTGGTACATTATTCTTCCACTGTTTATAATGCCCACTTTTTGCGTTAAGTAAACTGTTTCTATCAGTGGGTTTGTGAAAGTTCTTTACACACACTTTATTGGTTTGTGCATCGTGATATAATACCAGATCTAAAAAAGGAATTGATTCAGGGGAACTCTCATATGTAAATTTTAAATTATAAATATTAGAATTAATATGGGCTATAAAATCTTTAATTTGATCTTTTGGACCCTGCCAAATAATTAAAATATCGTCTATGTATCTAAAATACTTTAAAATATTGTTATAAAAAGGATTGTTGTTCCAAATAAAATTATTTTCAAATATAGACATGTATATATTTGCATATGATGGGGCAAAAGTAGTCCCCATCGCGGTACCCTGTACTTGTTGATAAAAAATGCCTTCAAATAAAAAATAATTGTGTGTAAGAACAAATAAAATAGCATCTTCAATACATTTCCTTTGTAATGTGGGTAAATGAGTGTTCATTAAAGATTCTCTAATAGCTGCTATCCCTTTGGAATGAGGAATGCAGGTATAAAGAGCCGCTACATCGCAGGTTATCCATATGTAGTTTTCATTCCATTCTATTCCTTCCATCTTATCTATAACATCTATTGTGTCTCTGAGATAGGCTCTACTAGATACAACAACAGGTTGTAAAAATGAATCGACATATTTAGATAAATTATCACATAAAGAGCCTATCCCAGAGACAATAGGCCTTCCTGGGGGATTAAGTGGGTCCTTGTGGACCTTAGGTAAATGGTAAAAACATGCTATCTTGGGGGCTACTTCATATAAAAATTTGAACTCCTCCATATTAAGAACACTTATTGATTGAGCCTCTTTTAAAAGACTACATAATTCATTTTTAAATTTATTAGTAGGATTAAAAGTGAGGGGCAAATATGTCGTTTTGTCACCTAGTAAGCGTAATGCTTCTATAAGATAATCCTTTTTGTTCTGTACCACTATTCCTCCGCCTTTGTCGGCGGCCCTAAATACAATGTCATTATCTTCACTAAGAAGTTGTAATGCATTCCTTTCATCTCTAGATAAGTTGTCTCTATCCCATTTTATTTTGTGTGGTATGTTTTTCGATAGTGCTTCCAAATCCTGACAGACTAACCTATTAAAGATCTTAATATATTCTGTCTGACTATGGATGGGATAAAATGTGGATTTGCGTTTCAATGAACAATGCTGAACGCAAAAATCGTCACCATCATCATATGTGGACATATTAGATAAATTTAAGTCTAATGCCATAGTGTCTGTTTCTAAATTTCCCCCTAAATTCTCTAGTATATGGATGTCCTCCTCACTAATAATATCAATACCTTCCATTGAATAATTTACAATATTTTTAGAAAAGTACCTCTTGAGAGTAACCTTACGAATAAATTTCTGGACATCAATATATAAATTAAAAAAGTTAGGGGCACAATTAGGCGCATAGTTAAGGCCCTTACTGAGTAGTCTTAGTTCGCTAGTTGTAAATTTCCTATCTGATAATTTGAATATTAGTTTTTTATTTTCCTCTAACTCAACCTCTCTTTGTTTCTTCTTCCTTGATTTGAGTCCTCCCCTGATCCCTCTCGATCTGTTTCCTCTAAGGTTCTTTTTGGGTTCCTTTGACTCAGGGGTTTTGACAGGAAAAGTTCCCTCCCTACATTTGGTCCTTCTGAGTGGTGTTGTGGGGGTATATGTTGTTTGTGATACTGATGCCCCTGATTCTGTCCTCCCCCTTGTTGTCTCCAAGGGGGTACCCCTAAAAAATGTTTGTTACCTTGTTTTTGATAATTAGGTTTATAATTGAATTGGTTATTTGTTCTAGGGGTATGGGTGTAGTTATTTTTGGGTCTAGCCCCTTCCTGTTGCCATCTAGGGGATTGTGGTTGTTTATTCAATTCCGTGAATCTATTATGAGTGGGTACCTCGTACCAAGAACTATGGTCCCTATTTTTGTAATGTGCTCCTGGTTCATGATATGTGTCTTTATTCGTTTTATTACCGTGAACTGTGGGTTTATTTGTCATATAATGATTATCCTTACTCCAATTGCCCCTAGGAGTTTTGTTGTCATGGATATTCCTGTTATTATGTTCAAAAAACCTTTTACTATTATGATTGTTAGTATTATGAATTGCAGGGGATATGTTTTGAACATGATTATCCTCATAATCAAGGTTGAAAGACACCTCCTCATTGGTTACACGATTAATAACATTATGGTTTCTTTGTGGGGCATTCTTTTTGTATGAATATACCTGATCATTTTTAAAGTCTTCCAAATCCCTCTGTAGTTTTTTGGTTTTATTGCATTTCAACTCACTGGAGAAAGAATCAATTCTAGATTGAATATTAATATTTAATTCTTTCCACTTCTGAATGTGTTCATAAGGCTGTAATTTATTCACTAATTCATCTATCTCTGTTTTCAATAAGTTCAATTTGTGTTCCCTATACTTTATTAATAATTTGATAAGAGATATTGAACAAGAATGTAGTATTTGTTCCCACTCTAACTGAAATTCAACTTCATCTAAATTAAATGATGGAAATTTAAAAATTCTGAGACCCCGAGGTACAATGTCGTGCAGAATATAATTATCTAAAAGAACCAAGTCTTGCCATTCCTTGGCATCTTTCAATAATAGTTTTTCTAAATCTCTAAAAAGTGTGAGGGGATCAGAAGAACAGTAATTAATTGTATTTCCCTCTAAAAGATTGGAGGACCTCTGTCTGCTACTGCGCAGAGAATTGTTACCAAACTGTGTATTGTTGGTTACAAGCGTAGTGCCTAGAGAGTTCATCTCATTGTTAGACTCAAATATATTGTTCTCCATATTATTAATTAGAATCAGAAAGCTGCCCCGTTAGGAGATATAGGAATACAAACCAAGAACAGGATATGTGTGCAACAGAGTGACACACAACCGGGCGCTAACTTAAAATAAAATAAGGAAAAAATCAATCCTGGATATCAAATAGTACTAAATGACACAATATGCATACCCTTAGTACATAAAAAATTACAATCATGTAAATAATTCAATGGATTTTTTTAAAATAAATACTTCAGTCCATCCTATGTAGAAAAGATCGTATATAAATATATAGTCCGTTTCAATGAATTACTTACAGTCTTTGCATGTCAAGAGTATCAAATAATATATTATCAAATGAAGTAAACAGTCGCTGCTCCTCCAAAATAGGGGTAGACTCCAGGGTCCCCAACAAGACAAACTGTAAACGATAAAAGGGAAAGAGCGCAGACTCAAGTGCAGTATTTAAAGTTTATTCAAACAACAAACGAATAACAAATTGAACACTCACAAGATGGTGCATAAATCTATGCATATAGTAGCCGACTGCTATGTCCCAAAAGCCGATCCCTTATGGTGGTACTTCCAGGGATGTGTGGCAGGTCAGTTCACTTTGCCGGCTTTACAAACGAACACACCCGCTCTGCAGTCGCGGGGTAAATGACGTCTCCTGTAGCCGTCTGAAGGAGTGCTGGATCACTGACAACTCCTGGACTACGGATCCCGCCGGGGATCAAAAAAACTAATCAAATTCTACGCGTTTCATCTCGTATCTTCGAGACTTTGTCAAGAATGCTTAGCTAGACTTCTTTACTCATTATATACCCATGGTGGGATAAAAATAATTGGTCCCAACTAATTAATATATGTTGTATGTAAGGGTATATAAAGAGCACAGAATATCGGACAGTTAATACAATTATAAATACATAGTGATTGATTAAAACATTTTCTAAAAAATGGCATTAAATATAGCAGCAAAAATATCTAGTTCTATATTGATAATACAACATTTCCAATTGATACATCTACACGAAATTAAAAGTATATACAAAAGGCTAAAAAACATGAACACAAATTAATAATACTCCAAGATTAATAAATATATATATGTAATTGTTAAAATACATAAAACCACCACAACGATTAAATATCATAAAATAACTTGTTGATTTCATAAAAAAGCCTGGATATCTAGTTCTATATTTAACCCTTTGGGTTCCAGACAGTCTAGAGTTTTTATCCAAAAGGTTTCCCTTTGCCTTAACTTCAGCAATCTGTTAGTATCCCATTTATCTGGTGCAACCCATTCTATAATTTTAATACTAAGATCATTAGGGTTCTGATTGTGACAAACTTTAAAATGATAAGATACGCTATGATTATCAAAACCTGACTCTATGTTCCTAATATGTTCTCTTAATCTATACTTTATTTTTCTTTTTGTTCTTCCTACATAGATTTTGCCACATTTGCAAGTGAGTAGGTATACTACATACGTAGAGTGGCAAGTGCATCTATATTTGCATTTATAAGTGTGATTACCATCTGAGTTTGATAAACTAGTATGTTGTGCATCTATGAGAGGACACATGACACACTCTATAGCTTTACAAGGATACAACCCTACTTGTCCCCCACACCAATTCGTCAATGTTCCATTGTTTACTTTATGTCTAAGTTTAGTGGGAGCTAGATAATTTTTAATATCCTTGCTTTTTTTGAAAATAACCTCTGGTTTATCCCCTAATACATTATGAAGCACAGGATCCAATTTTAATACTTCCCAGTGTTTGCCCAAAATTCTTTTGATTTGTTGATGTTGATTATTATATCTAGTAATAAATTTAACAGTCCCTTCCTCATAGTTATTCCTAACTTTGCTCTTATTCTTATTTTGACCTTTTATGAGTTGTGTCCTGTCCATTTGCACGACCTTTGCTTTTGCATTGTCTAGTAGTTGTTTATCATATCCTTTTTCCAAAAAATTTTTTGTCAAATGTTCAGCTTCATTATTAAAATCTTCTAAATAAGTACAATTGCGTCGAATTCTTTGGTACTGGCCCAGTGGTACATTATTCTTCCACTGTTTATAATGCCCACTTTTTGCGTTAAGTAAACTGTTTCTATCAGTGGGTTTGTGAAAGTTCTTTACACACACTTTATTGGTTTGTGCATCGTGATATAATACCAGATCTAAAAAAGGAATTGATTCAGGGGAACTCTCATATGTAAATTTTAAATTATAAATATTAGAATTAATATGGGCTATAAAATCTTTAATTTGATCTTTTGGACCCTGCCAAATAATTAAAATATCGTCTATGTATCTAAAATACTTTAAAATATTGTTATAAAAAGGATTGTTGTTCCAAATAAAATTATTTTCAAATATAGACATGTATATATTTGCATATGATGGGGCAAAAGTAGTCCCCATCGCGGTACCCTGTACTTGTTGATAAAAAATGCCTTCAAATAAAAAATAATTGTGTGTAAGAACAAATAAAATAGCATCTTCAATACATTTCCTTTGTAATGTGGGTAAATGAGTGCTCATTAAAGATTCTCTAATAGCTGCTATCCCTTTGGAATGAGGAATGCAGGTATAAAGAGCCGCTACATCGCAGGTTATCCATATGTAGTTTTCATTCCATTCTATTCCTTCCATCTTATCTATAACATCTATTGTGTCTCTGAGATAGGCTCTACTAGATACAACAACAGGTTGTAAAAATGAATCGACATATTTAGATAAATTATCACATAAAGAGCCTATCCCAGAGACAATAGGCCTTCCTGGGGGATTAAGTGGGTCCTTGTGGACCTTAGGTAAATGGTAAAAACATGCTATCTTGGGGGCTACTTCATATAAAAATTTGAACTCCTCCATATTAAGAACACTTATTGATTGAGCCTCTTTTAAAAGACTACATAATTCATTTTTAAATTTATTAGTAGGATTAAAAGTGAGGGGCAAATATGTTGTTTTGTCACCTAGTAAGCGTAATGCTTCTATAAGATAATCCTTTTTGTTCTGTACCACTATTCCTCCGCCTTTGTCGGCGGCCCTAAATACAATGTCATTATCTTCACTAAGAAGTTGTAATGCATTGTAAAGCAAGGATATTAAAAATTATTAAAAATTATCTAGCTCCCACTAAACTTAGACATAAAGTAAACAATGGAACATTGACGAATTGGTGTGGGGGACAAGTAGGGTTGTATCCTTGTAAAGCTATAGAGTGTGTCATGTGTCCTCTCATAGATGCACAACATACTAGTTTCTCAAACTCAAATGGTAATCACACTTATAAATGCAAATATAGATGCACTTGCCACTCTACGTATGTAGTATACCTACTCACTTGCAAATGTGGCAAAATCTATGTAGGAAGAACAAAAAGAAAAATAAAGTATAGATTAAGAGAACATATTAGGAACATAGAGTCAGGTTTTGATAATCATAGCGTATCTTATCATTTTAAAGTTTGTCACAATCAGAACCCTAATGATCTTAGTATTAAAATTATAGAATGGGTTGCACCAGATAAATGGGATACTAACAGATTGCTGAAGTTAAGGCAAAGGGAAACCTTTTGGATAAAAACTCTAGACTGTCTGGAACCCAAAGGGTTAAATATAGAACTAGATATCCAGGCTTTTTTATGAAATCAACAAGTTATTTTATGATATTTAATCGTTGTGGTGGTTTTATGTATTTTAACAATTACATATATATATTTATTAATCTTGGAGTATTATTAATTTGTGTTCATGTTTTTTAGCCTTTTGTATATACTTTTAATTTCGTGTAGATGTATCAATTGGAAATGTTGTATTATCAATATAGAACTAGATATTTTTGCTGCTATATTTAATGCCATTTTTTAGAAAATGTTTTAATCAATCACTATGTATTTATAATTGTATTAACTGTCCGATATTCTGTGCTCTTTATATACCCTTACATACAACATATATTAATTAGTTGGGACCAATTATTTTTATCCCACCATGGGTATATAATGAGTAAAGAAGTCTAGCTAAGCATTCTTGACAAAGTCTCGACGATACGAGATGAAACGCGTAGAATTTGCTTAGTTTTTTTGATCCCCGGCGGGATCCGTAGTCCAGGAGTTGTCAGTGATCCAGCACTCCTTCAGACGGCTACAGGAGACGTCATTTACCCCGCGACTGCAGAGCGGGTGTGTTCGTTTGTAAAGCCGGCAAAGTGAACTGACCTGCCACACATCCCTGGAAGTACCGCCATAAGGGATCGGCTTTTGGGACATAGCAGTCGGCTACTATATGCATAGATTTATGCACCATCTTGTGAGTGTTCAATTTGTTATTCGTTTGTTGTTTGAATAAACTTTAAATACTGCACTTGAGTCTGCGCTCTTTCCCTTTTATCGTTTACAGTTTGTCTTGTTGGGGACCCTGGAGTCTACCCCTATTTTGGAGGAGCAGCGACTGTTTACTTAATTTGATAATATATTATTTGATACTCTTGACATGCAAAGACTGTAAGTAATTCATTGAAACGGACTATATATTTATATAAGATCTTTTCTACATAGGATGGATGAAGTATTTATTTTAAAAAAATCCATTGAATTATTTACATGATTGTAATTTTTTATGTACTAAGGGTATGCATATTGTGTCATTTAGTACTATTTGATATCCAGGATTGATTTTTTCCTTATTTTATTTTAAGTTAGCGCCCGGTTGTGTGTCACTCTGTTGCACACATATCCTGTTCTTGGTTTGTATTCCTATATCTCCTAACGGGGCAGCTTTCTGATTCTAATTAATAATATGGAGAACAATATATTTGAGTCTAACAATGAGATGAACTCTCTAGGCACTACGCTTGTAACCTACAATACACAGTTTGGTAACAATTCTCTGCGCAGTAGCAGACAGAGGTCCTCCAATCTTTTAGAGGGAAATACAATTAATTACTGTTCTTCTGATCCCCTCACACTTTTTAGAGATTTAGAAAAACTATTATTGAAAGATGCCAAGGAATGGCAAGACTTGGTTCTTTTAGATAATTATATTCTGCACGACATTGTACCTCAGGGTCTCAGAATTTTTAAATTTCCATCATTTAATTTAGATGAAGTTGAATTTCAGTTAGAGTGGGAACAAATACTACATTCTTGTTCAATATCTCTTATCAAATTATTAATAAAGTATAGGGAACACAAATTGAACTTATTGAAAACAGAGATAGATGAATTAGTGAATAAATTACAGCCTTATGAACACATTCAGAAGTGGAAAGAATTAAATATTAATATTCAATCTAGAATTGATTCTTTCTCCAGTGAGTTGAAATGCAATAAAACCAAAAAACTACAGAGGGATTTGGAAGACTTTAAAAATGATCAGGTATATTCATACAAAAAGAATGCCCCACAAAGAAACCATAATGTTATTAATCGTGTAACCAATGAGGAGGTGTCTTTCAACCTTGATTATGAGGATAATCATGTTCAAAACATATCCCCTGCAATTCATAATACTAACAATCATAATAGTAAAAGGTTTTTTGAACATAATAACAGGAATATCCATGACAACAAAACTCCTAGGGGCAATTGGAGTAAGGATAATCATTATATGACAAATAAACCCACAGTTCACGGTAATAAAACGAATAAAGACACATATCATGAACCAGGAGCACATTACAAAAATAGGGACCATAGTTCTTGGTACGAGGTACCCACTCATAATAGATTCACGGAATTGAATAAACAACCACAATCCCCTAGATGGCAACAGGAAGGGGCTAGACCCAAAAATAACTACACCCATACCCCTAGAACAAATAACCAATTCAATTATAAACCTAATTATCAAAAACAAGGTAACAAACATTTTTTAGGGGTACCCCCTTGGAGACAACAAGGGGGAGGACAGAATCAGGGGCATCAGTATCACAAACAACATATACCCCCACAACACCACTCAGAAGGACCAAATGTAGGGAGGGAACTTTTCCTGTCAAAACCCCTGAGTCAAAGGAACCCAAAAAGAACCTTAGAGGAAACAGATCGAGAGGGATCAGGGGAGGACTCAAATCAAGGAAGAAGAAACAAAGAGAGGTTGAGTTAGAGGAAAATAAAAAACTAATATTCAAATTATCAGATAGGAAATTTACAACTAGCGAACTAAGACTACTCAGTAAGGGCCTTAACTATGCGCCTAATTGTGCCCCTAACTTTTTTAATTTATATATTGATGTCCAGAAATTTATTCGTAAGGTTACTCTCAAGAGGTACTTTTCTAAAAATATTGTAAATTATTCAATGGAAGGTATTGATATTATTAGTGAGGAGGACATCCATATACTAGAGAATTTAGGGGGAAATTTAGAAACAGACACTATGGCATTAGACTTAAATTTATCTAATATGTCCACATATGATGATGGTGACGATTTTTGCGTTCAGCATTGTTCATTGAAACGCAAATCCACATTTTATCCCATCCATAGTCAGACAGAATATATTAAGATCTTTAATAGGTTAGTCTGTCAGGATTTGGAAGCACTATCGAAAAACATACCACACAAAATAAAATGGGATAGAGACAACTTATCTAGAGATGAAAGGAATGCATTACAACTTCTTAGTGAAGATAATGACATTGTATTTAGGGCCGCCGACAAAGGCGGAGGAATAGTGGTACAGAACAAAAAGGATTATCTTATAGAAGCATTACGCTTACTAGGTGACAAAACGACATATTTGCCCCTCACTTTTAATCCTACTAATAAATTTAAAAATGAATTATGTAGTCTTTTAAAAGAGGCTCAATCAATAAGTGTTCTTAATATGGAGGAGTTCAAATTTTTATATGAAGTAGCCCCCAAGATAGCATGTTTTTACCATTTACCTAAGGTCCACAAGGACCCACTTAATCCCCCAGGAAGGCCTATTGTCTCTGGGATAGGCTCTTTATGTGATAATTTATCTAAATATGTCGATTCATTTTTACAACCTGTTGTTGTATCTAGTAGAGCCTATCTCAGAGACACAATAGATGTTATAGATAAGATGGAAGGAATAGAATGGAATGAAAACTACAAATGGATAACCTGCGATGTAGCGGCTCTTTATACCTGCATTCCTCATTCCAAAGGGATAGCAGCTATTAGAGAATCTTTAATGAACACTAATTTACCCACATTACAAAGGAAATGTATTGAAGATGCTATTTTATTTGTTCTTACACACAATTATTTTTTATTTGAAGGCATTTTTTATCAACAAGTACAGGGTACCGCGATGGGGACTACTTTTGCCCCATCATATGCAAATATATACATGTCTATATTTGAAAATAATTTTATTTGGAACAACAATCCTTTTTATAACAATATTTTAAAGTATTTTAGATACATAGACGATATTTTAATTATTTGGCAGGGTCCAAAAGATCAAATTAAAGATTTTATAGCCCATATTAATTCTAATATTTATAATTTAAAATTTACATATGAGAGTTCCCCTGAATCAATTCCTTTTTTAGATCTGGTATTATATCACGATGCACAAACCAATAAAGTGTGTGTAAAGAACTTTCACAAACCCACTGATAGAAACAGTTTACTTAACGCAAAAAGTGGGCATTATAAACAGTGGAAGAATAATGTACCACTGGGCCAGTACCAAAGAATTCGACGCAATTGTACTTATTTAGAAGATTTTAATAATGAAGCTGAACATTTGACAAAAATTTTTTTGGAAAAAGGATATGATAAACAACTACTAGACAATGCAAAAGCAAAGGTCGTGCAAATGGACAGGACACAACTCATAAAAGGTCAAAATAAGAATAAGAGCAAAGTTAGGAATAACTATGAGGAAGGGACTGTTAAATTTATTACTAGATATAATAATCAACATCAACAAATCAAAAGAATTTTGGGCAAACACTGGGAAGTATTAAAATTGGATCCTGTGGGGGGCGGAGCCTGGCCACGCTTGCTGATGGCCGCACACTAGTTAAGCTCTGAAGCCTCAAAGCTCTATTATATGGTATTAACTGACCCATAGCTATTTAGAACCGATCTAAACCTTCACATAACTATCCCTGAGGGGGCTCATTGCAAAATCTGAACACTGAAATCCCTGTCTGTGGTCCGGAGGAAGTTTGGAGAGCTGGAGCCGCAAGTAACCGGCATCATTACACAGTGAAAGAGAGTGTGGTGAGAAGAGGTGTTAGAGATACCTGTAACCATTAACCGACAGGCATAAACAACCTCCGCTTGGATTCCCTGCTGAGTAGCTGCAGCTTGCAGTGGGTCCTCTCTGTCTGCGGTGCTGTAGTGAACCGGGCATTAGGGCCTTGAGTGATTTGGGACACAGCTGCAAACGGATCAGTTTGGCGCGCAGCAGACCAAGAGGCCACTATCAGGGACATAGAAACCTGCAGCTCCGCTGAACTAGGGGGTGAGTTTTTGTTTTTCCCACTACACATTTGTGGTGCACTGTGCTTTGTTGGTGTGGCTGGTACTTTTAGACAGCAGAATAGACATATCAAGGGTGGTGTGCACCGGACAGTACTCTGACAGCACATATTCACTGAGCTCATTTACAGACCCACTTCATGAGTATTGGAAAGACCAGGAAACAGTTATATCTATAAAACACTTAAGGGACCTGTCTGAGCTTGTGTTGTGAACAGAACGGTCATTCAGCTATTTAAAATTACAAATTTGCAATCTATAATCTTTCAATATAGTAGAGCCAGCTGCAAGTCACTATAAGATTAAGGAGACAGAGGTGGCCTTTACACCTTCAGTTACATTGGGTGTTGAGATGGCTAATAGAAAAGGCCCTAAACCCTCCAAGAGCTCTCAATCTTCCAACATGGAGAATTATCTGATCCCCACTGAAGGGATTGCAGTTACAACTAAGGAACTTCCTGCAACTATTCATCAGACAGCTGCAGTGCAGGCAGCGTGCTCAGACCCTGTGATATCTAACTTTGTCACTAAAGAGGATATTAGGCATCTGTCTTCTAAAAATGATATCAGAGAGGCAATGATGGATGTGAAGCTCATGTTTGGGGAGCTAAAAAAGGATATAGTTGCAGTGGACCGTAGAGTCGCGCAAGTAGAAGAGACTCAAGAAATTATGCGCTCAGATCTTCAACAACAAGCCAGCTGCATACAATCCCAAGATGCAACGGTACAATCACTGACTGACAGAATTGAAGACCTGGAAAACCGAAGCAGGCGGAATAATTTGCGGCTTCGTGGAGTACCTGAATCTGTGAGCCCGCCTGATATAAATCATTACATCCAGGAGTTCTTCAAATTTCTTAAAGATACACCTAATGCTGCTGAGATACAGGTGGAAAGAGCACACCGCGCACTCCGACCCAGGCCACCAGCCAGAGCACCCCCTAGAGACATAATTATAAAACTTCTATCTTACAAAGATAAAGAGGACATTCTTCGTCATGCTAGGAACAAGCACCCCCTGCATTTTGAAGGGACAGATATACAAGTTTTCACTGATCTGTGTCCGGCTACCCTTCAAAAGCGGCGAGAGTTACGCTATATTACAACAAGACTTAAAGAACAACAGATCCCATATAGGTGGGGATTTCCCACATGTATAATTGCTTCGAAGAATGGTTCATCTGCCATATTTAGAGGCCCCACTGACCTCCCCGCCTTCAGTCAGGCTTTGGGCATACAGATCACACCTCCAAATATAGTGGCGGTTCCAAGACAACTGGAGCCTGGGGCAGACCGGGGAATGGAATGATTGCACCCAGCTTAAGCCGCAGGATGTCTTGCTAACCCATTTATGGGGACTTCTCTGTCTGGCCTGAGGACATCTAGTTTAATTGACGACCCTATATGTTGAATGCTCATTGCTACAATTTTTAACCCCTGAACAGTTCATGACTGCCTTCCGTGAGGATTTTCTTTTTTTGCCTGTTTGTAAATGCATGGTTCACCTTGTGTATGAAACAAATAATTCATATCCTGCAAACAAAAGGTTATCTGATTGAACTTTTTCTAATCTAGCATTAAAACAGCCTTCTGGGCTGTAACATAAGACAAGACTGAGGTACAATATATCTATGTCATTTATTTAACCATATACTGCATTGCTCAGTTTAAATATGTAAGAAATTCTAACTATTGCCATGTGGGGGGGGGGGCGGGGTTAGTGGGGATGGATATGATAACTGCAAAGTACTGTTCACCTAATGTTTTTTTTTTTTTTTTTTTCTTTTCTTTTTTACTAAAATGTGTTTAATGTTTATGTCCTCCCTCTAGTATAGTTGAGAAAGGTGGGTTGAGAATAGGCAGTTTTTATAGCCCAACACACTATTATTTCATATAGGACTCTTGAGGCCTATACACTGCTTTTCGATGAATCTTCTGATGAGCGAGAAGGTAAGAGCAATGCTGCCATTTTAGTTTCGAGGTCTATCCCCCATTAACAATCTAGGGTTCGGGAATGACAGAGAGGGAGCAACAAAATATACCACGACATTTCCATGTTCAGCACTCCTCACACAGTGCTTTATAATTTCAGAGGGGGGGGGAGGGGAGGGGGAGAGGGGGAAACAAGAACACACCCCAACAAATAGAAAAGGGGTGCTGGGTGGGAGGAGGAGAGAAATAAGGGAGTTAGTATCCGGGGGTTGAGAAAATGATAATTTTAAGGGTCGAAAGCATTCTATAATTGGGTCTTCCTTGGGTGGGTTGGAGGATTGTTCCTGTGGTTTGTTTGCATGAAGGTTCGGTTCTAAGAATCAAGAGTTCATATGTTTATTGGGTCATAACTACCTACAAAGTTTATTTTTCTGTTGATATTTCATATATAAGAGTGATGAGGTTACTACCTCCGGTTGATTATTACCTTTGTTTCCTTTGGTCTACTTTGGACCTCTGTTTACAGTACGCTTTTTCCTTTTCTTTCTGTCCCCTTGCCCTGTTCTTAACCTCAACTCATTTCTTCCCTAACTGTGACTGAGTTCTTTACTACCTCTGCTGCACATTCTAGCTAACCAACACCGCCACCTTCTCCTCTTCCCCCCCCCCCCCCCTTATTTTTTTTTTTTTTTTTTTTTTTTTTTTTTTCTTCTCTGTCAACGATTTACAAATGGCTAAGACAAACACACCAACTAGGAGTAACACAATTGATCTTATCACCATTAATGTTAAGGGACTCAACGGTCCAAATAAGAGATCTATAGTTACTCGAGATCTCCATAGGATGGGAGGTGACATAGTCTTTATCCAAGAGACGCATTTCCCCAAATTGAGAGAACCGAAGTGGTTTAATAGACATTTCCCAGTAGCCTATTTTGCCTCAGGACCATCTAAAAAGAATGGTGTTGGAATATTGTTCCGCCCCACAGTACCTTTTCAGCTAGACCAAATGATAGGGGATCCAAGCGGTAGATATCTAATCCTGACAGGCAAACTATATGGCAGGCCCATGACCCTGGCCAACCTTTATCTCCCAAACAAAGCTCAGGACCTGTTCTTCAAAAAAGTTATGCTTAAAATTATGGAAGTACAAAGAGGCACTCTTTACTTAGGAGGGGACTTTAATGTGTCCCTGGATCCTATCTTGGACACCTCTGACGGCCTATCCAGCGCTCCCCATAGGGTAATTAAACATCTCACTAGGTCTCTTGCAGATCTCGTCGTGCATGATGTCTGGCGTACTTTCCATCCTCTATCTAAAAACTACACGTTTTATTCACATCCTCACAGGAAATATACGAGGATAGACTACTTATTCGCGGACTCTGCTGGACTGGCAGTTATAACAAACAGTATTATACATACAATGACCTGGTCGGACCATGCTCCGGTCCGATGCACGATTGATTGGCCAGACTCCCCAATAACGCCTTATATTTGGAGGCTAGATGAATATCTTTTGGATGACCAGCTCCTGATAAAAGAGCTGCAGGAAAGACTAAAAGAATACTTCCGCCTTAACACAGACGACATGGTTGATAGTTTTACTGTCTGGGAAGCACACAAATGTGTGCTTCGAGATATTCTGTTGAGGCACTGTGCCGCACTACGTAGAACTAAAAGGGAGTTGTATACAAACCTGCTAGCTCAGGTAGCTCTGAAGGAAACAGCACATAAGAATAGTCCTAATGACAATGGGCAGCAAGAGGATTTGGCTGAAGCCAGAGCAGCCTTACTAAGACATTTGCAAGAGGAGCAACAAAAAAAGGCACTTATGCTGCGACAAAGATTTTTCGAACAGGGCAACAAGGCGGGGAAGCTCCTGGCTCGTGCGTTGACACGGAAAAGACTTAATTCTTATGTCTTTGAGTTGATTGACGACCACGGAGTGGTGCATAAAGATGGGCAGTCAATTGCTAATGCTTTCGGGAGCTTTTATAACTCCCTCTACAACATTCACTCGTTGAATGAGGAACGAGACGAGCCTCGCATTGATCAAAACTCAGAGCGAGAGATCGGCGAATATTTGGAAAGCATAGATATGCCGCGGCTGACGGGAGAGGAAGCGGAGCTATTGGAGGCCCCTTTTGTCCCAGAGGAGATTAAAGACGCGATCAAGAGCCTTCAAATTGGTAAAAGCCCGGGCCCTGACGGAATTGGAGCGCGTTATTACAAAATTTTTGCGGAGATTCTTGTGCCTCGTCTGCTCCAATTATTTAACCGTATCACAGGGGAGCCGACGTTGCCTCGTTCTATGCTGGAAGCTTTTATATCGGTTATTCCCAAACCGAACAAGCCAGTGACTCATCCAGGCAGTTATAGACCGATATCTCTCCTTAACGTTGATGTTAAGATCCTGGCGAAGGTCATGGCAAACCGCCTTAAAAAATACCTCCCCCAGTTGATATCTACGGACCAGGCGGGCTTCATCCCCGCCAGAGAAGCTCGGGATAACGCTCTTAGGGTCCTTCAGCTGACTTCTGCCGCACATGCCAATTCCGCTCCGTTGGTACTTGTATCGACGGACGCGGAAAAAGCATTTGACCGGGTCAACTGGTCCTTTATGCGTCACACCTTGATGAAGGTGGGTCTCGGTCCCCGTTTTGTTAATGGAGTATTCTCTCTGTACTCTGGCCCGAGTGCGAGGGTCAGGGTGAATGGGATGCTCTCCATGCCTTTTCCAATCTCAAATGGGACGAGGCAGGGGTGCCCACTTTCTCCCCTGCTGTTTGCCCTCGTAATGGAGGTCCTGGCTAGCAAGATAAGGGCTAACACAGCGATTTGTGGTCTGCGAGTCGGGGAGACGGAGCATAAATTAATAATGTACGCTGATGATGTACTGATGACCCTTGCTGACAATGGAGCCTCTTTAAGAGCGGCTCTGGCGGAATTTGAGTCATATGGCCGAGTCTCTGACTTCTTGCTCAATCTGTCGAAATCGGAAATCTTAAATATTACCATACCACACGAAACTTTCGAGAGGCAATCTCATGGTTGCCCTCTGAAAATAGCTGAGAAACGGTTGAGATATCTTGGCATCTGGCTGGCTCCCTCACTTAGAGAGATAGTAAACATAAACTATAAAGATATCAGAGATAGCATTGCAGGAGATCTTGCGTCATGGAAAAACAAATCCATCTCTTGGATGGGAAGAATTCAAGTGGTAAAAATGAACGTGCTGCCCAGAGTGCTGTATGTCATGCAGACAATTCCACTAGCAGCAGCTGAGCACTTGATACATCAAATCCAAAAGATAATCGAATCTTATATCTGGAATGACTTGAAGCCCAGAGTAAGCAAACGAACTATGTATCTGCCCAGAAACAGGGGAGGTGCGGGTGTGCCTTTGCTAGCTGAGTATCATAGCGCAATGATCCTCCAGCGAATCGTTGAGTGGAGTCACAGATCTGCGGACAAGGCCTGGATAAGATTGGACGCAGAGATCCTCCAGAGAGGCAATGTTGGTGCCTTGGCTTGGATAAGTGCGGGGAATCGCCCTGATTGCATATCTTCATATCCTCTCATGGAGGATGTGTTCCGTGAATGGGATAAGCTTGTTAAAACCAGGTGCTGCGTCTCCTCAGCTATCGCACCGGTTACACCTGTGTGTGAAAACTCTGATATCGGACTGGCAGGTAGGGCGTACTCTCCGGGGCCGTCCTATTCACTATCCGAAGTAAGCATATCAAATATAATTGATCGGGACCGGCTTAAGCCGCAGGCTGAATTGGAGACCTGGAACCCGCGAATGTTTTCCTCGTGGTTTCGAACGGCTCAGTTGACACATTTTTTTAATACTGCACGGCATAAAGAATCCTTGTCCAGACAGAAAACTCCATTTGAGGTACTTTGTACCTCGCCAATCCTCCCACGCCACCTAGTTTCCTTGCTGTACAAACTGCTAATGGAAGGAGATGGAGAAAATAAACCTTCATATGTGGCTGCATGGCACAGGGAACTGGGCATCGAGTTGGACACCTTAGCTTGGCAATCAGTCTTTAACAAAGCGAGGAAAGCCTCAGTGTCAATGCGACTTCAAGAAATGCACTTCAAATTCCTAAGCAGGTGGTATATGACCCCACAGAGACTGGGAAAGATATATCCCCACTTGAGTGGGGAGTGCTGGAGGGGTTGTGGGGAGGAAGGTTCGTTGCTGCACTTGTGGTGGCGGTGCCCTCTTATACAGCCTTTTTGGGTGGGAGTGTTTGGGGAGGCAAGCAGACTTTTGAAGATGATCTTGCCACCAGACCCCAAGTACCTAATTTATCATGAGATACCAAAAATTACAGAGGAAGCGAAACGGCATTTGTTCCTTCTGTTCTTGAATTGCGCAAAGGGACTTATCCCAAAGCGTTGGAAGTCCCCACAGGCACCAACTATTGGGGAGTGGAGGGCTGGGGTCAGGGACCTGCTGAGTCTGGAGCGGTTCCACTATATTAAATCAGGCAAAATAGAAACTCATGAATATATGATCTTAATCTGGGAGGGCAAAGATATTTAGAAGTGTGACAAAAAACAGGAATTTGATTGGTCTGACAGGAGTCCAGGAGGACAACTGGGCTGGATGTACCCCTATCCCTCCCTCCTCCCCTGACCCACCCCCTTTTCCCCTTATCCATACCCCCCCCTTCCTTCCCCACGTGCACCTCCACCTCCTATCCATACCCTTCTTGTGGGAAGAATTTTTTTTTTTTTTTTTTTTTTTCCTCCCCCTATTTCTTTTCCTTGCTCCAAGTAGCTTCTCTCCATCTGCTTTGTCTTTTCTTCCTCACCTTCTTTCCTTCTTCTAGAAAATGCAGCACTTTGAAATACATGTGGACATTCAGACCGCTATAGTTAGAGGACTATGTTGGAACAGAATTGGTTTCAATTGTGTCTGTTCAAGAAAATACAGTTGTTAAATTATTTCTGAACCTCACTGTTGAGCATTATACTGCGATTTCCAACAAGTGCCTAATACTAACATTGTTAAATCTGATAATATAAGCAAATACAATGTATGATGTTATTAAGCCATTTTATTGTATCTTATTCATGCTGTCAAACTTGCAATTGTTCACAAAATAAAGCTCTTTTTAAAAAAAAAAAAAAAAAATTGGATCCTGTGCTTCATAATGTATTAGGGGATAAACCAGAGGTTATTTTCAAAAAAAGCAAGGATATTAAAAATTATCTAGCTCCCACTAAACTTAGACATAAAGTAAACAATGGAACATTGACGAATTGGTGTGGGGGACAAGTAGGGTTGTATCCTTGTAAAGCTATAGAGTGTGTCATGTGTCCTCTCATAGATGCACAACATACTAGTTTCTCAAACTCAGATGGTAATCACACTTATAAATGCAAATATAGATGCACTTGCCACTCTACGTATGTAGTATACCTACTCACTTGCAAATGTGGCAAAATCTATGTAGGAAGAACAAAAAGAAAAATAAAGTATAGATTAAGAGAACATATTAGGAACATAGAGTCAGGTTTTGATAATCATAGCGTATCTTATCATTTTAAAGTTTGTCACAATCAGAACCCTAATGATCTTAGTATTAAAATTATAGAATGGGTTGCACCAGATAAATGGGATACTAACAGATTGCTGAAGTTAAGGCAAAGGGAAACCTTTTGGATAAAAACTCTAGACTGTCTGGAACCCAAAGGGTTAAATATAGAACTAGATATCCAGGCTTTTTTATGAAATCAACAAGTTATTTTATGATATTTAATCGTTGTGGTGGTTTTATGTATTTTAACAATTACATATATATATTTATTAATCTTGGAGTATTATTAATTTGTGTTCATGTTTTTTAGCCTTTTGTATATACTTTTAATTTCGTGTAGATGTATCAATTGGAAATGTTGTATTATCAATATAGAACTAGATATTTTTGCTGCTATATTTAATGCCATTTTTTAGAAAATGTTTTAATCAATCACTATGTATTTATAATTGTATTAACTGTCCGATATTCTGTGCTCTTTATATACCCTTACATACAACATATATTAATTAGTTGGGACCAATTATTTTTATCCCACCATGGGTATATAATGAGTAAAGAAGTCTAGCTAAGCATTCTTGACAAAGTCTTGACGATACGAGACGAAACGCGTAGAATTTGCTTAGTTTTTTTGATCCCCGGCAGGATCCGTAGTCCAGGAGTTGTCAGTGATCCAGCACTCCTTCAGACGGCTACAGGAGACGTCATTTACCCCGCGACTGCAGAGCGGGTGTGTTCGTTTGTAAAGCCGGCAAAGTGAACTGACCTGCCACACATCCCTGGAAGTACCGCCATAAGGGATCGGCTTTTGGGACATAGCAGTCGGCTACTATATGCATAGATTTATGCACCATCTTGTGAGTGTTCAATTTGTTATTCGTTTGTTGTTTGAATAAACTTTAAATACTGCACTTGAGTCTGCGCTCTTTCCCTTTTATCGTTTACAGTATGCCTCTGTTTTGCCCACTTTAATCTTATAATAAGAGATTTCGCCTGAATTGCTTCAATAGGAGCATCAGTGGGGGGAGGGAGTCCAGGGGCTCTATAAGAAAGACCGTAAAGTCATCTGCAAACAGTGCCAATTTCTGTACAGTGTTGTGCATCTGGAGTCCCTGTATATTTGTACATTTTCTGATGGCTGCCCCCAGAGGCTCAATCGCTAGGACAAACAGAAGTGGGGAAAGGGGGCATCCCTGCCTAGTTCAATTTTTTTATCTCTATTTTGGGCGAACAGAACCCTAGGCCCCTCACAACTAGCTGAATAAAGCGCTCTAACTGCATACCAAAGGAGTCCGGTATACCGAATGCTGAGAGAGTCCAGAACAGGTATTCCCACCTCACCCTGTCAAACGCTTTCTCAGCATCAAGTGACAGGCCAGCATGGGGAGCCCCAGGTCGGAGGTTTCGATAAATATGTCTAGGAGGCATTGAGTGTTATCCGAATCCTGCCTGTTAAGGACGAATCCTACCTGGTCTAGATGTATGAGTGTCTGCAGGTGTCTGCCTAGTCTGTTTGCTAAAACTTTGGCATATATTTTGGCATCCACATTGATGAGCGAAATTGGCCTATAGCTGGAGCAGAGTGCTGGGTCTTTGCCTTCCTTGTGTATTGTAATGATGTTTGCTTCTAAAAATTCTGGAATGAAGCTACCCTGGACAGCTACCCTCGCAAATAGTCGAAGCAAAATCGGAGATAAAATGGAGCTAAGAGCTTGATAGAAAGTAACCGTGAACCCATCCTGGCCTGGGGCTTTGTGGGGCATAAGGCTGGCTATGGCTACTTTAACTTCTTCCAAAGTGAATTGTCTCTCTAACTCTCTTTTAGCTTCCTCAGATTGGGTGGGCAGGGCTAGTTTCTCTAGGAACTTACTGATGTCCTCGGGGCTGGCTCTATCTATTGTCTCTGAGGCTTCAATGTTATATAGGGAGGACTAGTCATTTGCATATGCTACACCTATTTCTCTAGGTGAATGAACTGTCCCATTGTGGGTTTTGATTAGAGCCTATCTGCCCTGTTTCCTTTGTAATAATATATTTGTTTGAGTCTGTGTAGGCTCTCTTGAACTCTCTGGGTATCTCGTTTGGAGATTTGTTCTCTAATAAGCCCTATCTGATGTGCTATCTGGGATCTAGGGTGTAGTTTGTTGGAATTCTCGAGTGTTCGGAGATCTCTGTATAGCTTAGCCAGTGACTGGCATTCCGTCTTGCGGTACTGTGTTGTTTTTTTTAATAAAGTGCCCATGAAGATATGCTTTAAGGGCCGCCCATATCATGTCAATGTCTGTGGTACCGACGTCATTGTGCGCTAAAAATTCCCTCACAACCTTAGTTAGTTCAGGGAGTTCTATGTCTGATAGCCACTGCTCTGGGGGTCTCCAAGGAAGCCTACCAGTCAGAGACTGTAGTTTAGCAAAGTCTAGGCAAACCACATCATGGTCTGACCATGTACATGTTTTGATGCTAGGGTTGATAAAGTTATCTAGAGACCATGAGTCGCATAATAGGTAATCGATTCTTGAGTAAGAATTGTGGGCCTTAGAATAATGTGTGAAATCTTTTTCTGAGTCATGTTGATACATAAGTTTGCGGAAGGCATTGGAGGTCGACGAAACATTTCTATCTGCATGTGTCAATAGGGTAGATTGCTTGTCCCTTAGTGGGTCCCACATCATATTAAAGTCCCCTCCGATTATCAAGTGCCCCCTTTTAAGTTGGTCAACTTGAGTCAATAGCTTGAGCAGGAAGGGTATTTGTTTAGTATTCGGTGTGTAGACAGAGACCAAAGTATATAAAGTCTCATTGAGTGTGCAAACAAGTATGAGGAATCGACCTTCGTCATCTCTTTCAGCATACTCTAATTTAAAAGTTAAGTCTTTGCTAATTAAAATAGCAACTCCCCTTGTTTTTCCTTCAGTGTTAGATGCCATCTGACATATCGGGTAGTGCTGGGAGAACTTAACGGTCTGGGGGCCCCCAGTCCAGTGAGTCTCCTGAAGGAATAGGATGTGTATTTTATGCGTCAGTAGGTAATGCTGTAGGAACTTTCTTTTCGTAGGGGAGTTTAGTCCCTGAGCATTCAGTGTGGTCACTCGGACAGGTGCCATTTTATTAGTAGGGGGGGAGATAGGGATGGGGGTAGGGGTTAAAAGGAAAAAAAAGGGTTATGTAAATCAGGTAAAGGTCTTCTAGCAGCCAGGTGCAGACATCTAGTGAATCAAATATCCCCTCAAAAGAGGGGTCTCGAGGGCCCTAAAGACTATTTAAAAGTGATGAATATACACTTTCACAATGAGTGTTCCGTCTGGATTATAACCAGAGGGACACAACTAAATTGTTGGGGGCAGAGATAAGCAGAGAGGAGCCTTGTTCCCTGCTAGTCCTATATATCAATAACAATAATATAAACATAGCATACTTGATAACATAAATAATACAGTGAACAGCAAGTAAGACTTTGTAGTCTAAACAGGGGGTAGCACAAAACATAGTGCAATATTATAGAGGGAGAAGAGCGAGGGGAGATAGCTGTCAACATGTCTTCAAATGACAGTTGCCAGTAAGTTGTATTTTGCATGTCGACATGAGCTACTGAAGTCTGCACTATAGGACTTTTCTGTCCGGTCTGTTAGGGCTTTAATGTCTCTCACGAGAGGTCCAGAATGGGAACTAGTTTCTCAGTCACTCCTATCTGTCTGATGACTTCTATGGGGCATAGGTCTGATTATGGGTATCATGTTGGGACATTATTTTTTAGAGGTGAACGAGGCACTATGCTTAAAAACCATATAGGAGGTGTCAGTCATCCTTAGTATCAGGGCACAACCCCCCTTTTAAGGCTGCAGCTATCTATTTCAGTGACATGCGGTGAGGTCTGAGGCTGGTGAGGCACTAGATATGATACGCTAGAGAAAGACATATACCGCGGGCCGCAAGTACCCCCAACAGGCCAGGTTTTATTTTTTTGCTGAACCAGTGCATAGATTAAATAATAAGCTGATGGGTGAGAGCATCTTATTAACCATGGTGTTACTGATCAGATGATTATTTTACTTTTGCGCTGGTTCAGCTATAATGAAAACCTTACCTGTTGGGGGTACTTGAGGACCACAGTTAAGATACATTTCACTAAAGCACCAGCTCATCTGCAATATGTTGATTACCTGACAAATAAAGCAGGTTGTAATAGTGTGATCATGTATTACAGCAGTGGAAAATTGTATTGCAAATTAACTTCAGAGAAAAACAAAACAAAACCTTTTGTTCTTTTTAAAATCTTTCTTTAATAAATAAATTCCAAAGTTTGAACTGCAACATATACTTTAATAAATAACTTCTACATTTTTAACTGTAAAACATATACTTTAATAAATTACTTCTACAGTTTTAACTGTAACATATACTTTAATAAATACCTTCTACAGTTTTCACTGTAACATATACAGGTAGCCCTCAGTTTACGACGGGGTTAGGTTCCAGAAGGAATGGTTGTAAATTGAAACCCAGTTTATAATGTAAGTCAATGGGAAATGAGGGAGTTAGGTTCCAGGCCCCTCTCAAAATTGTCATAAGTAACACCTAATACATTATTTTTAAAGCTTTGAAATGAAGACTTTAAATTCTAAACAGCATTATAAACCTAATAAAATAATCATACAACACAGAATATATAATTAAACTAAGTTAAATGAACAAAAACATTTGCTAAACAGCATTATAAACCTAATAAAATAAGCACACAGCACAGACTTCACTTACATTTTTCTGCAAACAGTTCTTTCTATGCATTCCAATCTGGACTGATTTATAGACAGGAAGATCTTGTTCCTTTGAAACCTGCTTGATAGCTCAGGTCTGGTTAAACTGGTTAATTTCAACTTGCTTGGCTTTGCTGCAACACAAGCTGACAGCTCCACCTACTGGCTATTTTAATCAATGCACTGCTTCTCAATGCTTTTCAATAGCAGTCACATGACTAGAAAAAAAGGTTGTTATTCTGAAATGGTCGAAATTGAACCGTTGTAAACCGAGGGCCACCTGTACTTTAATAAATACCTTCTACAGTTTTCACTGTAACATATACTTTAGTAAATACCTTATACAGTTTTCACTGTAACATATACTTTAATAAATTAAACAGTTTTAACTAACGGCTAGATTTAGAGTTTGGCGTTAGCCGTCAAAACCAGCGTTAGAGGCTCCTAACGCTGGTTTTGGGCTACCGCTGGTATTTAGAGTCAGTCAGGAAAGGGTCTAACGCTCACTTTGCAGCCACGACTTTTCCATACCGCAGATCCCCTTACGTCATTTGCGTATCCTATCTTTTCAATGGGATCTTTCTAACGCCAGTATTTAGAGTCGTGGATGAAGTGAGCGTTAGAAATCTAACGACAAAACTCCAGCCGCAGAAAAAGTCAGTAGTAGAGCTTTTTGGGCTAACGCCGGTTTATAAAGCTCTTAACTACTGTGCTCTAAAGTACACTAACACCCATAAACTACCTATGTACCCCTAAACCGAGGCCCCCCCACATCGCCGCCACTCTATTAAAAAATTTTAACCCCTCATCTGCCGACCGCACACCGCCGCCACCTACGTTATCCCTATGTACCCCTAATCTGCTGCCCCTTATACCGCCGACACCTACATAATATTTATTAACCTCTAATCTGCCGCCCCCGTCGCCTCCACCGACCTACACTTATTAACCCCTAATCTGCCGAACGGACCTCACTGCTACTATAATAAATGTATTAACCCCTAATCTGCCTCACTCCCGCCTCAATAACCCTATAATAAATAGTATTAACCCCTAATCTGCCCCTAACCCCTAATCTCCCTAACATCGCCACCACCTAACTTCAAGCATTTACCCCTAATCTGCCGACCGTACCTCACCGCTACTATAATAAATGTATTAACCCCTAAAGCTAAGTCTAACCCTAACACTAACATCCCCCTAAGTTAAATATAATTTAAATCTAACGAAATAAATTAACTCTTATTAAATAAATTATTCCTATTTAAAGCTAAATACTTACCTGTAAAATAAACCCTAATATAGCTACAATATAAATTATAATTATATTGTAGCTATTTTAGGATTAATATTTATTTTACAGGCAACTTTGTATTTATTTTAACCAGGTACAATAGCTATTAAATAGTTAATAACTATTTAATAGCTACCTAGTTAAAATAATTACAAAATTACCTGTAAAATAAATCCTAACCTAAGTTACAATTAAACCTAACACTACACGATCAATAAATTAATTAAATAACTTACCTACAATTATCTACAATTAAACCTAACACTACACTATCAATAAATTAATTAAATACAATACCTACAAATAAATACAAAACTAAATAAAGTACAAAAAATAAAAAAGAACTAAGTTACAAAAAATAAAAAAATATTTACAAACATTAGAAAAATATTACAACAATTTTAAACTAATTATACCTACTAATACCCTAATAAAATAACAAAGCCCCCCAAAATAAAAAAAATGCCCTACCCTATTTTAAAATTAAAATAGAAAAGCTCTTTTACCTTACCAGCCCTTAAAAGGGCCCTTTTCGGGGCATGCCCCAAAGAATTCAGCTCTTTTGCCTGTAAAAAAAAACATACAATACCCCCCCACATTACAACCCACCACCCGCATACCCCTAATCTAACCCAAACCCCCCTTAAATAAACCTAACACTAAGCCCCTGAAGATCTTCCTACCTTGTCTTCACCATGCCAGGTATCACCGATCGCTCCAGGATCCGAAATCTTCATCCAAGCCCAAGCGGGGGCTGGAGATCCATCATCCGGCTGAAGTCTTCTATCAAGCGGCGGCTGAAGAGGTCCAGAAGAGGCTCCAAAGTCTTCCTCCTATCCGGGCAACCATCTTCTTCCAAGCGGTCACAAGCGGCTCCATGTTGAAGACCTCCGGCGTGGATCCATCCTCTTCTTGCGACGTCCTAAGTCCGAATGAAGGTTCCTTTAAATGACGTCATCCAAGATGGCGTCCCTCGAATTCCGAATGGCTGATAGGATTCTATCAGCCAATCGGAATTAAGGTAGGGAAAATCTGATTGGATTAGCCAATCGGATTGAACTTGAATCTGATTGGCTGATTCCATCAGCCAATCAGATTTTTCCTACCTTAATTCCATTTAATTCCATTAAAATAGAGCTGAATTCTTTGGGGCATGCCCCGCAAAGGGCCCTTTTAAGGGCTGGTAAGGTAAAAGAGCTTTTCTATTTTAATTTTAGAATAGGGTAGGGCATTTTTTTATTTTGGGGGGCTTTGTTAATTTATTAGGGGGCTTAGAGTAGGTGTAATTAGCTTAAAATTGTTGTAATATTTTTATTATGTTTGTAACTTATTTTTTTTATTTTTTGTAACTTAGTTTTTTTTATTTTTTGTACTTTAGTTAGTTTATTTAATTGTATTTATTTGTAGGTATTTTATTTAATTAATTTATTGATAGTGTAGTGTTAGGTTTAATTGTAACTTAGGTTAGGATTTATTTTACAGGTAATTTTGTAATTATTTTAACTAGGTAGCTATTAAATAGTTATTAACTATTTAATAGCTATTGTACCTGGTTAAAATAATTACAAAGTTGCCTGTAAAATAAATATAAATCCTAAAATAGCTACAATATAATTATTATTTATATTGTAGCTACATTAGGATTTATTTTACAGGTAAGTATTTAGCTTTAAATAGGAATAATTTATTTAATAAGAGTTAATTTATTTCGTTAGATTTAAATTATATTTAACTTAGGGGGGTGTTAGGGTTAGGGTTAGACTTAGCTTTAGGGGTTAATACATTTATTAGAGTAGCGGTGAGGTACGGTCGGCAGATTAGGGGTTAATAATTGTAGGTAGGTGGAGGCGATGTTGTGGGGGGCAGATTAGGGGTTGATAAATATAATATAGGGGTCGGCGGTGTTATGGGCAGCAGATTAGGGGTACATAGGTATAATGTAGGTTGCGGCGGTGTACGGAGCGGCAGATTAGGGGTTAATAATAATATGCAGGGGTCAGCGATAGCGGGGGCGGCAGATTAGGGGTTAATAAATGTAAGGTTAGGGGTGTTTAGACTCGGGGTTCATGTTAGAGTGTTAGGTGCAGACGTAGGAAGTGTTTCCCCATAGGAAACAATGAGGCTGCGTTAGGAGCTGAACGCTGCTTTTTTGCAGCTCAAACTGCCCCATTGTTTCCTATGGGGGAATCGTGCGCAAGCACGTTTTTGAAGCTGGCCGCGTCCGTAAGCAACGCTGGTATTGAGAGTTGCAGTGGCGGTAAATATGCCTGTATGCTCCCTTTTTGGAGCCTAACGCACTGAAAATGCAGCCATTCTGTGAACTCTAAATACCAGCGGTATTTAAAAGGTGCGGGGGAAAAAAAGCCAGCGTTAGCTACGCGGGTCGTTACCGACAAAACTCTAAATCTAGCCGATATACTTTAATACATACCTTCTACAGTTTTCACTGTAACATATACGTTAATAAATAAATTCAACAATTTTAACTGTAACATATACTTTTATAAATAAATTCAACAGTTTTTACTGTAACATGTACTTTTATAAATAAATTCAACAGTTTTAACTGTAACATATACTTTTATGAATAACTTCAACAGTTTTAACATCTAACCAAAAGTTGTTTTCTATTTGAATCGCTTGGCTTCGCTCCCTTATTTATAAACAAAGTCCATTCGGCTGTCTTTTTTAACAAAATTTACAATCACTTTATTCATAAAGCCTTGATTGTCTTTGACATGAAACTCTACCAATCTTCTGCGCTCAATGGATAAAATTGCCAGGGATGATAGTTGTCCCTGATCAGTTCTATTCCTGGTGTGTATTTTTATTCTCTTTAAAGCAGAGAATGACCGCTCAACAGAGGCTGTTGTAGCTGGTATTGTGTGAACAGATGTAGTGAAGTCAAAAATATTTGGCATATTTTCTAAGGCTCTCCAGTTTTTCGTCATCAATATTTTTTGACATCTCTAGCAGTTTGGTGCAATCGACCAAACTAAGGAATTCAAGCTCACTAAATTTATCAAAGCGAACTCTCATTTGTACAGTGACATTGTAATGTTGTAAAACAATCTTATCCTCACATCTTTTATTGGCTCTCTACTTCTTGTTCTTTTGTTATCTGTCAGCCCCAGTCTGACGCATTTCTCCTCAAATTCCCCATAGAAAGTGTCAAACTTTTGTCTCTTACTTTCCAGAAATTTCATAGTGTCATCAATTCGTCGACAGCAGAATCCAACATCCATCAGTTTGTTCTGCAGCAAACAAAAGAGTATGTCAGTTTGTAGGAAAATGGCCTCATATGCCATTAGCAAGAAGCAGGTTGATGCTTTATAAAGAAAGCTATTATATCCTTTCGCCATTATATAGGCCTCATTCTTCCCAATCAGCTGGATTTTGTCGGATAAACTGGAACATAGTACGCAGATCAATTTGGAACATGTTGACCGTATGCACTAGTCTGGAATGTGAACTCCATCTGGTGGGTGCTGATCTTGGTAAACGTTGCTTCACAAATTCGTCCAGTACTTGAGTGCGCTTGGTTGACTTACTGAAAAACGTGGCCATTCCCTCAAGTGTTGAAAAAAATACTTGACACTCAGGTATAGATTTGGCGGAATGGGAGAGCACCAGGTTCAACTTGTGGGAATAACAATGGATAAAAGATGCCATCACAGAGGCTCCATCGTAAGTCTGAGCTACCAGCTTTACAAGACAATTGTATTTCTCCAACACTCTCAATACATAATTTGCAATAGCCGGTGCTCTTCTGTCAACGACTTGATCAAATCCTAAGAATGCCTCCTTCACCTCACAAGTCTCCTCCCTTGTACACACATAACGCAAAATTACAGATATCTGTGTTATGTTTGTTATATCAGTTTTCTTGTCTACTTGAACAGCAACAAATGGGGCTGCATCAATCTCCTTTTTAATATCCTCTCTTATTACATCAGCGACTGCTTCAATTAAGTCATTCTGTATTCTGTTTGAACATCCAGAAAACACAGTGGATGTCTTTAAATGTGTATCCAAACTTGCATTATCGTCTGCATAAGAATGTAATAGCTCCACATAGTTGCCACAATTATAAGATTTTGCACCCTTCTCGTTACCACGAAATGCTATTTCCTGTTTGCCTAGATAGCAGGTTGCCTTAATAAGCTGTTTTAAAATCTCACGGTTTTCTTTCACTTTAGCATTGTGGTTGCTGATATTAATTTTCCACTGTTCATTCAAAGACATGTCTATCCTTGTCCCACTTCCAAATGTTTTTAAATTAATTTGGTTTTGAATATGACTTGTGGATTTTTCATGTTTGTTGATACCCCTTGACAGATTTTTCAAGTCAGCAAATCCAGTACAAATCCAGTACAAACATTTTCGTTAGTGGAGAGCAATATACATGAAAAGCAGTAAAGGCGATTCTTCGTAGCACAGCCACACTTCCATTCTTTCCTTTGGTACCATTCTATCTGGAATGTCCGTGTCATGGTTTTCTCTTTTTGAACCAAGCCCTTAAGCTCAGGCATTGGTCTTCCATTATTTATTAGTGCAACTTTTGATGGATAGTCCAATCTTGAAAAATTTCTAAGGTTAGATATTGTGTTTTCCATTTTCAAGATGATGAAAATTTGAATACTGAACGCCTGGCAAGAGAGAAAAAGAGAAATTATGAGAGAACTAAAGTAAATTAAATTAAACAATAAAAAATAATTGTGTGAAAAACAGCAACTACACATCTAGACATCAAGATTCAGCAACCTACGGAACTCCAGGCTGAAACGTAGAAATATAGTTCGGTCACTGACCGACAGGCAACACCACGGATAGCGGCATATATTTAACCACAAGAATACGGATGAAACCAACAAAAGGTAACTTTTACTTAGAGAACTTAACATACCTGGCCTAACCGCTCCGCACCTACGGTCAAAATTCTGGCTCATTATAAGACCACATGAAGGTTTGCATAGAATTTTACTAACACACATATAGGAACAAGGGTAATTACTCAACTCATATGTAACAATTTACCCAAATACATAATAAGCTAAATTGTGATATCGTTACAGTGATTTTATATCTGTGTATTTTTTACAAGATTTATTACATGTTTTTATATGTTTTTATACATATATATTTTATCGGCCAAATTGTACTGACACCGGTTTCAATTTTTTTACAGTGTACATTAAGCTTATCCACAATAAATATACTTATACTTACATCAATACTGACAATACTGTGGTATTTTATAGAAGAAAATGAATAATCTATTCAAGGGCATTGCACTATCCAATATAATATATTGCACCCATTTATATTAAGAATAAGTTCAACACGGGAAATAGCATTTTGCGCCACCCACTACTTTCACATCATATCAAGTTAAACTACCCTCTGACGGCAGGATAACAGGCACTGAGGGCGAAGAGCCGGACTCGAACGAGAAGCTTCCTGTAAAGGCGGTCTCTAACCGGTGAACGGCAACAGAGCCAATGGAGATCTGAGGCTTTGCTACACCCCCCTCCTTGTAAGTCGGCACGTGACAGAGTGACTGCATGCGGGAGCCGGAACACGCCGATTCAAGCGACACACAGCTAAGCAAGGTTAGCAGCAGCGTGGAGGCTCAGTGCAACTTACACGGGTTGCGGACCGCCCAGGAGAGAGGTCTCCCAAACGCCGGTCGCATAGTAAGACATCATAGTCAGTGAGCCATGAAGAAGCAGGGGGGTAAGTACTTTCATAATAAGAGATAACATTCATCAATAAGGAACTGTTAGCAACGTTGCTTGGTTGTTTATACAGAAATTCACCCCATATGTTCTAGGGGCATTTGTTTTACTATGGAGGCTGGAGATAAAGGTGTCTGGCGGTGTAGTTAATTGCTACATTTACATTATCTCCACGGATATATATAACACTGTGGGGTTCTATTTACATCCAGGGCTGGCAAAGGCTTAAATAAGAAAAGACTTAACTTTCTGACAAAAAAGACTATCCAGCTAAAAAAAAAAGCTTAAGGTTGTTTTGGTGTTTCCTCATAAACCCACAAATCATCTGGGGACTTGAAGCTATCTTTGTCCTAGATAGCTACAGACTAAGATAAATGAACATTTCTTAAATTTGGATTAATTTAAACAAACTGTTTGGTCCTACAAAATAACAATATGTCCAAATCTATACTGAAAGGAGCTTTTTCAAAGAAGGTCTAAGGGCTACTATAAAGAATTGGGAGACTATACCCCTAGACATTAAGAGGGGGTGGCATTTTTTTCTCTCAAACAATTTAACCTTTGACAAGCTATAATTAATGCTTTATTGTAAATGTGTTAAATGCAGTATGTTTAAAATGTTCAAGGGACCTATTTTGTTGTAGGCTAAGTTAAAAATTCAATTCTATTGCTAGTGGAAAAAGAATACACCAATCACTGGAGACTGGTTATTAGCGCTTAAGGGTGCAAATTAATACGTACTTACTAAGATCTAGTCTATGAATAGAAATTCATAGTATTTCGTTTAAATCCCTGAAGTCCTGGTATTTTTTAAGGCAAAAGGATAGAATAATACGCACAAACATATATTCCCTTCTCTCTTTCTTTACTTCAGTTATAAAAAGTGTATTATAGATAAATTATCGCTAAAAGCAAGAGGTCTGAATAGAGAGGATAGGATTGTAGTATCAGATACAGCAAGGGAATAATCTTTCGCATAAGAAAGGGGATCCGGGCACTATCACAAGGCACTCTTCATTTTTTCTATTTTTATTTTATTATTTTACTTTGATCACTTTTTTATCGTCATAAAAAAAAAAAATATTTTTTTTCAGAATCACATTTTTTGCACATTTGGATGTTCTCTCCATTTCACATTGTATGTACAACACTAAGACATTAATTATATGTGTCCGTATTTATGTATATATTTTTATATACACTGAAAATTGAATCACAACACACTTTTTGGGATATCAATATATAATTTATGGAAACATTTATCACAACCACTAAGTCTAGATCCCCAGCAATGCCACTTAAAAAAGATAAGAAAAGTAAAATGGCACTTGATAAAGGCCCAGATACTACACCAGAAAAACAATCACATATTGCAAGCAGCCCTGAAAAACAAATGACACTTAACCAGTTAGTAGAACTAATGCTCCCTCAATTTGAGTCTGTAAAAAAAGAGATAGTGGGACTATCATTCGAGATTAAACAATTCTCAAAAAGACTGGTAGAAGTTGAATCTAGAGTTTCCAACCTAGAAGATAAACAAAATATACAAGAGGAGACTATTACAAGTTATGTGAGCAAAATTAACAACCTTCAAGCTAAAGTCGATGATCTCGAAGACAGATCCCATAGAAATAATATCAGAATAGTTGGACTTCCAGAGAGTCCAGAATTTATAGACCTGCTAACATTTGAGGCAACTACACTACCTCAATTACTTGGGCTACAGCCACCTCTAGATAGATTATCTGTTGAGAGAGCACATAGAACAGGAACCAGTAGGAAATATCCAGATGGGAACACAAGACCAAGGATGGTCATAATAAAATACCTGGACTTTCAGGACAAAATAAACATAATGTGACAATACAAGAAAACACAACCTTTAATGCTAGGCCCAAAACATATACATATATTTCAAGATTTCTCTGTAGATACAACATTAAAAAGGAAGGTGATGGCACCATATTGTACAGAGCTATTAAATGCAGGCTGTAAAGCTAGTTTAAGATACCCTGCTAAGATAATAATTATGGAGATAGAGGGCTCCACTGTTTTGAATTCTACAGAAGAAGTTCTAACATTCTGTACTAAAAGAAATATTAAGATTCAAATAAAATAAGATTTGATCTAGGCCAGAAGATCTTTTTTAATGATAATGGAAGGGATAATCTTTTGTAATATATTTTTCCTTAAAAAGATTATAATTATTCTTGAGAATAGTGAGATGGAAGCGAAACCTCTTACTGAAAGCTTATACATATTTATATTATTGTTGTCATTTATTTGTATGGCGCCGTCAAATTCCGTAGCGCTGGTATTGGTTTTCCGCCCTTATTTTATTCAGATTTGGATAGCTCATGATGTCTCAGTTTTCTTCTCTTCTAAATAATAGCATAGCTAGGTTCATAAAAAGTCAGAAGGTTCAATGTCTTTTAAATTTAAGTATTAAAAATCAAACAAAATGCAGGTAACTCTTAACATAACCTCTTGGAACGTGGGAGGTATATCTTCCCCTATTAAACATAAACAGATACTAAAAAAGCTAAAGCAAGGTAATCCAGATATCATCCTTCTACAGGAACTACATCTGAAGGAGTTAGAAATTCCCAAACTGAAAGCTAACTGGGTTTCAGAGATTATTGCGACACCATGTAAGAAAAGGAAATGTGGAGTCGCAATAATGTTTAGCAATAAAATCTCTTACAAGATAATAAGTCAAGAATTAGACATAGCTGGCAGATACATATTTATACAGCTTGAAATCGATAAAAAAGATATGGTCAATCTGCAATATATATGGCCGAAATAAAATAGATACGCAGTTTTGGGATAAAATTCAAAATAAATTAGTACCCTTCATAGGAGAGAATTTAATTGTAGCAGGGGATTTTAATTTAGTAATGCACCCCGAGTTAGACAGATTTCGCTTAAAAAATAAATATGCCTATCAAAGAGAGGCAAAGTTATTAAGAGAATTTAGTAAATCCTTGAATTTGAAAGACATATGGTGACTACAGAACCCAGACACACGTAGTTTTTCTTGTGAATCTAAATCACACAAAAAAATTTCAAGGATAGATATGTTATAGAGGAGAAGTTAACGGCTTTAGATATTGAAACACAGATTGTGCAGATAATTTTTTCTGATCATGCAATCCTCATGATGCAAATCAAAAGTCCACAAACAACAAGAAATAATATTAATACATTCCGATTCCCTAGCTATATGATAAATAACAAGCAATTCTCAAATTGGTTAAGAGGAAAATGGAATGAATACTATTCTTTAAATAAAACATATGTGGATAAAACAGAAATCTTCTGGGAGGCAGGGAAATCGGTTTTTAGAGGTGAAATTAAAGCACACATGATAAAAATTAAAAAGAAAATCAAACATAGGGAATTACAACTTGCCAACCAGCTAAAAAATATGTATAATAAATATCTAAGCCATCCAAACACATTAGCATGGAAGAGATATACTGAAGCTAAACTCGAAAGGGAAAAGTTTTTACGAGATAAATGGTCCAACGAAGACCTGAAAACAAGAGCTTTCTTCCAGGGGTATCAGGGGATATCCGCTAAACACTTAGCTAAAATTATTAATACCAGAAAAAGCAAAAATATGATTACATTAATTAAATAGGGCACTAAATCATATACAAAAAATTCGGAAATTTGTAGCGAATTTTACAAATTCTATAAACAACTTTATGCAGAAGTACCTCTTAATTTGGAGGAGAACAGAGCTTTCTGGAATCAAGTTAAATTACCACAAGTATCAGAAGATATCTTACAGCAGATTAATATAGCCATTACAGAGAAAGAAGTCAAGTCGGCGATTAATAAAATTAAAATAAATAAGGCACCAGGACCGGATGGTCTAACTGCAGAATTTTATAAAATTATATAAGATGACATTTTATCAATTTTAACAAAATTGTATAATAAGTATTATATACATAATGAAATGAAATCATTATACTTTACAGATTCCACAATAACTTTAATACACAAAAAAGGGAAACCCCCTGAAGACGTGGGTTCATACCGACCCATATCATTACTCAACAATGATTATAAACTTTGCATGTCAATTATAGCTGACAGACTGAAGAAAGTGGTAGGTGATATAATTTACGAAGACCAATCAGGATTTATGCCTGGAAGGAATGTAGTTCGTAATACTCGTAGGGTTCTATTAACCTTAGAAAATTGTTTTAATAAATTACAATATGCTAATACAAATAGAAAACCAGATTTAGCTCTACTTACAATCGATGCTGAAAAAGCATTTGATTCTATTGTATGGGATCACATGTTTACTTCACTTAGTAATTTTGGATTTTCAGGGAACCTAATTCAGTTTCTTAAACTTATTTATGACAAACCACGATCGCAATTATTAATTAATGGAGAGTTAACTCAATATGTCAGTCTGAACAGGGGGACAAGACAAGGTTGCCCACTGTCACCCTTGCTTTTCAATTTAGCTTTGGAACCTCTAGCTGTTAAATTAAGAAATGAAATAACAGGGATTAACCTAGGTAAACAAAATTTAGTCATCTCACTATATGCGTACGATATAATTTTATTCTTACAAAATACCAATTCTAGCATCCCCAAGATTATGGAAATAATTAGAGGTTACAGCCAATTTTCAGGTTATAAAATTAACTCTCAAAAATCAGAAATATTATGGATAAACAAAACAACAAAGAGCTATACAAAACACCCATTCAAAGAAGTGGAGAGTATAAATTATCTTGGATCTAAGAAAAAAAGAAAAAGCGCATCCTCCGATTCAAGTGATAGAATTTATTAACAACAAAATAAGCGCTAACAATATGCACTTACAAGATTAAAAATGAATTGAGCCTGTAGAGTACCCTTTCCAGCTGCCGCTGAAAGAGACTGTCTTATGCTTCCTTCCAAGAACACCGCTCACACCTGCAATCCTGCAATTTCAGTATGCGGTTCGTTTTTTACCCTGAAATGTCATCCAAGTCTGTGAAGGGTAACAGCGGGTTGGTCGTTTGCAAAGACAGAGTTCTTTTGTCTGAAGTTTAATGAAAATGTTGGTCCTTGATCCTCAACGCGTTTCCCCCGACGCCAGTCGGGCTTTCTCAAGAGGTGATAGTCTGGTTTGGTGACTGAGCACTTGCGGGCTTTTTTTTGGTTTGTAACAATAACGCCCCCATGTTGAAATAACCAATCCGTGCGGTCTCAGTAGTGACGTTGCCGGAGACTGTCCAAACTCCGATATTGAGCACAGTCTGTTAACTGGAATAGTCTCTGAGCTTCACATATGATTCCATAAAATAATAGCCATCTGTTACATATATATCAATAACATTCCATTATATGCACACTTCAACAAAGTATCTAAATTTGGCATTGGAAACATATGAACAACGAACATTGCAGAAAAAAATTATCTTAAAAGTTACGGTAAAAAAATCATAAATACATTTTCAAACAATACTATAATGCATATAAACACTCGAATACCTAATTACATCGTGAGTTATAAAATTAATAAAAAATTCATTTTTTAAAAACTGTATAATCTGTCATATTGCATATTGTTAGCGCTTATTTTGTTGTTAATAAATTCTATCACTTGAATCGGAGGATGCGCTTTTTCTTTTTTTCTTAGATTTCTGCATTTTTCATCTGAAGCACAAGAGGCAACAGATCAAAGAGCAGCACCCGACACAAGCTTACTTATCATTGGATAATTTGCCTGCAGTGTGTAACACTTTACTGTGATCTACTAACAAGGAAAAAAGGAAAATAAATCAAAGTGAACTGTGACAAATCAATACTATATTTGTATTTTCTGGACAGACCTTTCTCCTTCCTTGGGCGTCAGGTTGTATATCTCTTTAGCATAATAGCATAATACATTATATGATATAATAACAAGGTATATATGAGCTTTATCTAATTTTTATATACGAGCTTAGCTTTTAACATAAATAAGCCGGTTAGTATTACTAAGACCTTTATATAGACAATTATCATCTCTGTTGTTTTTACTTTTTACATTATTTTGGGATTCTGTGTGGCTCACGTAGAGCGCCTGTATATTTCTATTCCGTAATAAATTATCTTGGAATTAGTCTAGGGAGAGATCCTAAAGATTGGTATGGTCTTAATTTTGATAAATTGTTTGATAAGTTTTCTACCGAAGTGAAAAGATGGAATATTCAGTATCTTTCATTATCAGCCAAAATAATGATTTTAAAAATATTTTTTTTTCACCCGGTTACTTTTCCTATTACAAAACTTAGCTTTATTTATTACAAAGAGAGATATAAACAGATTTAATAGAATATGCGCAAAATTGATATGGGGTAAAAAAAAGATATGGTATGTCAATTGAGAAACTCGCACAACTTAAAAAATATGGGGGACTGTCACTCCCCAATTTACAATTATATAACTGGTTAACACTAAGTTTGGAATTGACTGGATAACTGAAGCCAATTATGTAACATATTATGG